>NC_143567.1:80644000-80951250 GCF_054136105.1 Typopeltis vanoorti
CATATATCCGTAAGGAGATGTGTTTTGCATTATGGGAGATACATAGGAGGGATGTTAGCTTGGTCCACCTTGGCTACGAGTTGTCCGGTGTTGTACCACCTTACCCTAGTCCTGAAGATATTTTCAGGCGCAAACTTTGTTTGCTCACACTTGGATAAAGGATTAAACTACATTTATTATAGTCTAACCAAGTGAAAAATAAACTTTCAACATCCTTGTTCTCAGCTTAGTTTCTTCATGGCTGCAGATCGCAGGGATTCCAACTTTCAGTATAGAGAAAGTCATTGAATTTTTCTCCTATTCACTGTCATATGAGATCCTAACATCTCCTAGATTATTTGCCAAGTTTCCTTTTCTGTGTGTTTTATGTGTCTGGGACACAAGTCTGTAATTCTCAAAGTTTAGCTATTGTCCTTCATCCATACTTTACGCCTTGCCCATTTTTATTTTTGTTGATGTTATAGATAGCTTCTACCCCATCATTAAATGGGATGTTTTCTCCCTTATTTCAGTGTCCTTATATGACCTTTCTTGCTTATATTAGAGACTATTCTTTTCATTACCTTCGGGTTGTATTAAGCTTCGTTAATTTTTATTATTGTTATAGTGATCTCTCTCTCTCTCTCTCTCTCTCTCTCTCTCTCTCTCTCTCTCTCTCTCTCTCTCTCTCTCTCTCTCTCTCACTAAATCATATTTGAAGGGAAGGGGACCAATCGTACGATGCTGTTGGCACACATTCCCTCGATGAGTCTTTGGACTCCCTGGAGGTGTCAAATAATAATAATTATTATTATTATATTATATTACATTATATTATATACAGGAATAGTGTCAAGATTGTGTAAAAGGTTTTGCAAAGAAATGAAAGTGAATATTCATTTTATGAATGTCTGGGATGAGATTGATAAAAGGAAGGAGTATTTTAAGAGAGACTGTTTGCACTTAAATGGATTAGGAGCTTGGCATTTGGAACATTTATTGATAAAGGATTGAGTAAATAGGCAAAAACGGGGAAATGTGATTTGCTAGGGAGGCAGGTGATAGAGTCAGCTGTAAATAGTACTAAGGTCATTAATCGCTGTGAATTTGGGATTAATTGTTCGCAGAATATTAACAGTATACAGAGTGGGCTAATTCGCACACAGGGAGATTATGGGAGGAAGGGAGTATTGCAGTTTATGTATACTAATGCTCGAAGTATTCGGAATAAGTGTGAGGAATTATTTCATTACTTAGTTCAACATGGCCAAAATTTATGGTAATTAGCGAAACTTGGTTAACTGAGAATGATATAGTTATTGGAATTGAATGTAAGTGGTACAGTATTTTCAGGCAAGACAGAGATGACAGAATGGGGGAAGAGGGGTTTATTAATGTTAGACGAAGCATTAAAGCCAAAAAACATAGGAGTGCCTCACTGTGACAGGTGTGTAGAAGGCAGTTCATTCGAGGCTGTTTGGCGTGAGATAGAGATAAACAAGGCGAAATATGTAATTGGACGTTGCTATAATCCAAGGGGAATAAGGGAGAATGTAGATAGCATGTATTGTCAAATTAGCATGATGAGTGAAGGTCAGGTAATCACTATGGGGGAGTTTAACTTTGGGGACATAGATTGGGGTAAGGAATGGTCACAAGGAACAAAGGAAATGGAGTTTATACAGTTCTTAAGAGATAATTACCTGAGACAGCATGTGATGGAAGGGACAAGTGATTCTAGAGTGTTAGATCTGGTCATAACATCGGAGAACATATCAATTAGTAATAATGTCTCCACTTGGGGAAAGTGATCATATGGTCTTGACCTGGGAGATTGTAGGATGTGCTCAATATTCTATTAAGAATGGGTATGTGTGGAATTACAAGGCTGGTGATTATGACAAGCTAAGAAGTCAGTTTTCAGTTGTATTATGGCATCAGAATTTCAAGGGGAGAGATGTTGATCGTGCGTGGGAGATTGTCAAGGAGTGTATGATGAAAGCTATCAGACTATATTCCCAGATTCAGAAGGAGAAATCAAGTAGGAGTAAAATGGATGAATAATACTATTACACAGGAGTTGCAGATAAAGAAAACGTTGTGGAGGACGTAAAAAGAAAAAGGTGATGAGCGTTCCAGTGAGCAATACAAGGTACAGGCAAAAAGAGTAACCTGCATGGTAAGGAAAACCAAAGCTAATTATGAGAGGAAGCGAGCTGGTGAATCCAAGAGAAACCCTAAAGAGTTCTTTCGCTATGTGGCTAGTAAAAGGAAGAATATCCATGGAAAGATTTCTTTGAAAAGTGTTGATGGTAGGGAAATTACAGAAGCTAATCAAATAGTTGCTTGAAAGTGTACCATCTTGGTAGTGATAGTGCAGTGTCAAATGTGCCATTGACTGATGAGAGTCTAGAGATGAACGAAATTGAGGTGCTTAATATATTAAAGAACGTTAATTCTAACACTGCCACTGGGCTAGATGGCATATCGGCCCATGTGTTATGAGAATGTGCAAGAGAATTAGCAACTCCTAATTTTAGCATTTTGGAGAAATTGGTAAAAATTAGAATTCAAGACTGGGTGGACATCAGTATGATACTTTATGAGGGGAAACATGGTTTTGTGAAGGGTTGGTCTTGCCTAAGTAATTTGCTTACTTTCTATAATAAAGTAACAGTGGAGTTGGATAAAGGAAATCCTTAATCACTGATGCTGCTTGACTTTGCAAAGGCTTTTGACAGGATGCCACACGGAACTCTCTTGCATAAATTAAAGCAAATGGGTATAGATCCGATGATGTTGATTTGGATTAAAGGATAGCTGGTGGATAGATATCAAAGAGTGGTTTACGGAGGAGCTGAGTCCAGGAAAAGGCAAGTGACTAGTGGTGTGCCTCAGGGCTCAGTGCTTGATCCTTTATTGTTTAATTTGTACATCAATGATACTGGTTGAATGGAATTTGAATGGAAATATCCACTTGTTTGCTGATGATGCAAAATTGGGTAGAGCGATAATCAATTCAAATGATGTAAATATCTCACAGGATGACTTCAACAGGCGAACGGTATGGACTAAGGTAAATGGCTGTCAGTTCAACGTGGCTGAGTGTTATGGTGATGCACTTCGGGAGGATGACATCACATGATGTTTATATATTTACGGAACTGAACTGTAAGAAGTTGACAAGACAAGAGACTTGGGAGTTATTGTGAACAGAGAACTTAAATTTAAAGGGCATATTGCAAAGAATGCCAAAACATTACATTAAATTAGATGGTCGTTGAGGAACATACTGACAAGCAGGGATAGGGAGGTTATGGTTCCATTCTATAAGGAATTAATAAGGCCACATTTGGATTATTGTGAACAGATCTGGTCGTCTGGATTTCTTGGTGATGGAGAAGTGGTGGAGAGGATTCAGAGGCGAGTTACAAAGATTATTGCAGGTCTATGGGATGTTCCCTATGAGGATAGATTGATGATCTGTGGGCTCCAAAAACTAGCTGATAGACGTAGGAGAGGAGATATGATAGAGGTATTTAAATTGTTAAAGGGATTTTACAAGATTGATACTGAAGATATTTTTAAGACCAGTGCAGGAAGTGATTGAACGAGGGGCTATCCCTGGTGATCGTGTAAGAGTGTCGTTAACCCCATAACATACAAAGACGTCTATCACACGTCTTTTGTTTATTGCACGAAAATTGATTTTGAATTTTGGTTTCACATATAAATACAGCCGAATATAGACGCTAGACAATCTTGTGCCTATTTCCTTTCAGCCGAGAAAAATTGTCAACGGCGTGTGTCAGCTATTTGAATTGCGTTTGCACAAATTCATCATTATTTGAAAAATAATGATGAATTTGATCCAGCAAATCACTCTCGCCCAAAACGCGCCCAGAAAATTGGCAAAAAAACGACCGCTTTCTGATTTTGAATTGTACGTTAAGGGGTTAACAAAGGTGTTACGGCTAGATTTTTTACTTGGAGGGTTGTGAATGGGTGGAATGCTTTGTCAGAAGTGGTTGTGAATGCTTCAACTGTGAATCAATTTAAGGAGAAGTTTGACAAGTATTGTGTAAATAATGGTTAGTGTGTCAATGTCGGGTCTCCCGCGATGAGTATTTTGACTCCATGGAGACACCGTTGAAATAATAATAATAATAATAATCAGCTAACGCCATTTTATTCCCGTATACAGGAGTAGGCGAGGCCATTTAGCCCTATCTAACTTTTGGAGACTGAGTGGGCAGTTCAATCTCCACTGGTACCCAATCAGAGACAGATGGCCCAAGGCTATCACTAATTAAGCGGTACGCAGTGAAGAGAGACGGCTCAAATGTGCCGCCATCTCGTGGTTCCTAACCCTAACACAATATATTTAATGTCTGAAATAATGTGGGTTCTAAGGTCGATTTTCTTGAGTTTACAGGACGAAAAACCCGAGTTTCCGGGAGGAAAAACCTGCTTGCCCGTGCCAGAGATCGACTAACTCGGGAACCGGTCGAAAAAAGGCTTAGAAAAATTTCCTCTAGTCGCCGACTAGACTCGAAACCAAGACTTCCTTCGTGCGGCCAAGCGCGGCGGTGTGCAAACGCCACATCCGCCGAGCTACACAGGCTTATAATAATAATAATAATAATAATAATAATAATAATAATAATAATACTATATTATATTATAATATTTTTATGTGACACTCCAGGGAGTCCAAAGACTCATCGAGGGAGAGTGTACTAACAGCATAGAACGATTGTCGCCTTCCAACTAGTAACCGCGCTCAAACTTGCTTAACTAATTTGCGAGCGATTTATAGCAGAGGCTCTAGCAACGACTAACGTTTGCTGGCTTTTGTTGAGCATGTTCATGTGGGTATGTTCTCGCTTGCATAAAAGTTGGATGGCTGAGGAGTTTACAAAGAGATTACCACTTGAGTTTGTATTAAGGTGCACCGAATTGAGGGCAATTTCAGTAGATTCAATACTTTTTTTTTCAACCTCATTATAGCATCTAAAAATGTTTTCCGATTTATCCAAGACTACGGTGAATAGTGGATTCTTTGCCTTAAGGATTAGAGAATTAAGAGCGTGATTAGATAGCACGGTGGCTCTAGTTCTACCAAAGGTGATATCTCTCATATGCTCTTCCATTAGATCAATTTTTCCTTCTAACCAAAATACTTCACATTGCAGTTAAACTAAAGACAGCAAATCCCTAGATAATATCATGTTTTGATTTTACTGCACAAAGAGAAGAACGGAGTTTTGTCAGAGGAGTGAAAGAAGTGCGAATTTTTTTACTTTTTTTTGAGAATTGTAGCTAACTTTGGTGAAACAGAGCTAATAAACAGAAGAGAAATAAACCCTTTGACATCATTATTATCTTCGATATGGTGAGCTAGCGATTTAAACAGGGGGTTAGTGACAACCTGCTTACAAAATAACGCCAAGATTTTAATGTGGATAAGAATGTGAATGTGCATGAAGGTATCTGTAAGTATGAGTGGCTTTTATATAAATAGAGATTTTCAATTTTTATGACACACGTGTAAGTCTGACATCCTGGAACGGGAAAGAACTGTTAACCTCCAAGTCAGTGGAAAATTGTATTATTGGGTGGTAGTTGTTGAAATGATTCAAGAACTCTTGATAGGAATCCGGACCATGGCTCTAAATTAAGAAAATAGCATAAATATATCTCTTACATAATATTCGTTTCCGTGCAAAGGATTTGATGGGTTTTTCTGAAAGGCTACTAAATACACAACTTGGGAATAAGTCAATGGACCCAGGGCCGTACTTATGCACAGGCATAAGTACGACAGACGAGCTTCTAGTTGGGGGCCCGAAAAATTAGGGACTATTTAACGGCCCGAAACAATGAGGGAAGAACGCCTCGACCACTCTAGTGCCTCAGGAAAAGGGTAAGTACAGCCCAGTGGGAACCCAGTGGGCAAGGTCCATCGATCGTGCCATGTAACGAGTCAGGTGTTTTTAGCCGAAATAAATTGAAGAAATATGATACTTCCAAGTCAGTGAAACTGTCCAAGTTAAATGGCTGTGAGAAAGTAACTCATGGAGTTTAAAAGTGTTGTGATAGGATAGTATGTTGCAGGCTTATCTGTACTGCAAATTGTTGACAAATTGGGCAATCCCAGGTCAATAATCAGTGGTGCCATATCGAAATGGACGCACAAGGAGACAACTTCAAGAATTACCTGCAATGAACGACCAGCTACACTCGTCTAACGTGATGTTAGGGTGTTATGAAGGATAATATGTAAAAACCGCTACTAGTCGGCTGACACGTTGAATGCGGAGTTTTGGGCATAGACTGGACGACGAAACTCCACAAACGCATTCAAAACCGAGGCACAAAACATGTGTTTCCTTGATATATCTGCAATATGCAAGCCCTGCACTACCCGAACCAACAGGCAACGTTGTCTTCAGATCGTGTACAGTGGAACGCGCAAAGATCGTGTACAGTGGAACGTGAAAACTTCGAAAGCTGTATTATGGAGCGACGAATCACGTTACACCCTGTACCAAGCAGATGGACAGATGTGGTGGGTACCTGATGAATGTCTCTTACAGAGTGCAAACCCTAAATATGAAATTCGGAAGAGGGAGTATGACGGTATGTTCTTTTTTTTCCTGGTTTGGCTTCAGATCTTCGTTTGTGGTAACACGAACATTGAAAAGCCACAACGTAGAAAGCATTTCTACGGAACTGACCATTGTCTCTTTCGGCAAGACAATAAACCATGCCATAAGACTGTTGCTGACCAGACAATATACCATGCAGTCACATCATCTGCTGGTGATGATCTGTCTGCATGGTTTGTGGATATATATATCAAAACAACTGACTGGCCTCCACACAGCCCTCATCTCAGTCCCATTGAACAAATATATGATGAACCGGAACGTCAGGTGGGATCAAGGGACGTCCCCCTCACAACAGTCCAGCACCTCCTTACATACTTACAGGAAGAATCGTCCAAAATTTCAATTGATCGCCATCGTACGCTTATGGAAATTTTGCCTAGTAGATTTGGTGTAGTCATTGTGGTGAAAGGATGTCCTACATGATATCAAGGTGGGCGCCATGGATGTTTGTTCCTCACACTGTCTGTGCCTTCTTTCTAAGCAGTGTATATATTTGCCAATACATGAGATGAAGAGTTTTCCATGTTTGTTTATAAATAGTGTTTCTAAATCGGAAGTAATCAGGATGGACACTGTCGATGCCAGGTTATTTTGCGCCCTAGGCAAAGTTTACAAGTGCGTCTCTTATTTCATTAACTAAAATGTTTCTAATTGAAATTAAACAAAATAAAATTGCCTTTCAGGTTAAATTAATAGGTAAATTAATAAGGCTTTTTTTATTTTCGTTTTTAATTAATTTAAAAAGTCTCTGTAATAATTCATTTACAAGAAAAAGTTATAAAATTCCGAAATTTAATATTTTAAAATGTTAACGTTTTAAAATATTTATCTTAACTGAATTTTAAATAGCGGTAAGTTCAAATCATTTAGGTAAGGAACAAAAAAAAACCAAGAGTTAAATAGTAAAATAGAGTGATGTGTGAAGGATTAGGAAAAAGAATCGATACCTAAATCATATATCACTATTTCATTTTGATATATTAGTAAAGTATGAATAAAGCATAGCTTGGAGTTTTGCGGCCCTTCATGGCTTGTGCCCTAGGCGATTGCCTAGTTCGCCTAAATGGTAACGCCAGCCCTGGGGATAGATGTAATAGATCAGCAATACCACACCTTTTATTGCAAACTTTTATTTTAAAATAATTATAACCTCTTCAATGGACACAATAGTAAAGAGGTAAAAATTCGTTAAGATTTGAAAATGTTTGTCTTTAATAATCGAAAGGAAATGTTCGGATTTCTTGATGTAGGAGGTAGTCAAGCATGTTAACATTTTTAAAAGTTTAGACAAAACTCTTGAAATCTCATATGTGTGGGAGTCAATGCCTTTCACAACAGGTCTTAGTAGAATGATTTTCCTAATGTATTTTATGTACGCCATACATTCAAGGAACGAGAAAATGCAATGAATGTAGAGGTAATCTGAAATGTCTAGAGAATTCAGTGAAAATCTTGGGGAGATTATTAATATGGTTATGGAGTTTATGAATTGGATTTCTTTGAAAAATCAAATAAGAGTCGGTATACAGTAATAGCGCCGTTATATTATTGCATTCTTCATTTATCTAAGATAACAGTTGCATTTCTTTTATGTGCCAGAAGAATAATAAAATGGTTATTCTTTAGATTTTTAAGGCCTGATGCATTGATAATATTATGTATTGGAGATTTTAGAATGGATAATGGAGAAGGTACATTCCATTCAAAGTAAATTAGGTTGTCTAGATGAAGATATTAAGTAGGTTTTTTTCTATATTTGAGTCTGTTTTAAATCAATATTCGATAGATGGTAACTGCATTTATTAATACCAATCTTATTGAGAGGAAGCTAGTGTTTCTTTCCCTTTGAAGGATATTTCTTGTTATCCCTGTAAAGTCTCAAAATTTTTAATTAATTTAACTTTGTTCGTGATCCTATTAGAAGCTTGAGAATTGATCATATCCTTAATATGTTGTCAAGTATTAGTTTCCAATGTTTGTTCAATATCAGGTGATAAAGACTACAAATGTACAGGATACCCTTATTGTCACAAACCAGATAATTTAGATCATTCTTCGCTCTGTAATATGTCCTTTTAGCTCGCTCCGGTTTTAGTTTATTTAAAGGGTATGATTTGAATAAGATATTTGAACTTACATGCTAGAGAAAATACTAAACCTATTGATGTTGAGTGCACTTCGTGCGGTAATACATCTGCAAGTCTGATACTTCTGTAAGTTGTAATAAAAGCTATGAATATGATGTGACGATTTACTCGGCTACATGACGTAATTGAAAAAAAAAACCTAAATGAAAAGAGGAGAAAAACTTTTAGAAAAATATTATTTTTATTTTATTATTTATTTCTATTATTATTTTTTTATTTTATTTTATTTATTTTATTTTTTTTTATTTTTTGCTAGATTGGGTGAAGCAAGAATGCTTTTCATATTGCCCGTTATCTGTAGAAGAAAATGTGTGGATAGGGTATTATTGAGCAATAAGCTTTAATCATGGCAGGAGGGTAACAGCAATAGCCGAGCCTTAGTTAAAACTTCATTAGCTACAGCATCGCCATCCATTACCCTCTCTGGGTACCCATTTTAGTCGCATCGTACGACATGCATAGGCTACTGTGGGGGCTATTCTTATCCCGTCCACCACACGGGTATTAAACTAAAAAAACAGCCAGCTATCGTCTTTTATTCCCATGTAGAGAGTATGTGTGGTCGTTTTAACCTTATCTAACTTTTTGAGACTGAGTGGACAGTTCAATCCCCTCTGGTACCCAATGAGAGATAGCTGGCTCAAGGCTATCACTAATTAAGCAGCACGCAGTGCCGCCATCTTGTGATTCCTAACCCTAACACAATATATTTTAAGGTCTGAAATAGTGTGGATTCTACGGTGGAATTTCTTGAGTTTATGGGACAAAAAAACCGAGTTATCTGGAGGGAAAAAAACCCTAGATATCGAATAACTCGGGAACCGGTCGAAAAAAGGCTTAGAAAAATTTCCTCTAGACTAGATTTGAAACAAAGTCTTCCTTCGTGCGATCAAGCGCCGTGGTGTGTAAACGTCAAATGCACTGAGCTACACATTTTTGTACCTTATAGAAAAATTTCGATTTAATTAAGAAATGTATTCAGTAGGGAATGCATGTAGCTTTTTTATGTAAACATAATGAAACCTTTCTGCGATCACATATATTACAATATAAGAAACAGAGAAATAGTATAATGGTAACAAAGAGTTTTACCGATCATTTCACATGGGAAAACATCTTTCATAAATTACATTAAGGAAATTACCTAAGACAATTGTGGAGGTATATACTGCGATTATAGCACGAAATTAACATATTAACGTGAAATAAAATAACGTGGCATCTGATGAATGAGATGCTAGATCATGCTCCCAATATCAGCTCCTCTGAAACCTTAATATAAAGCTTTCCGAGCAACTACTAGCAACAACTAGCAAATAATTAACCAATACTATGTAGATTTCATCCAAGGCCTTCAGAGAAAAAAAACCCTCTGCACACAAAAGCTGATTCTCCACACGGACCACAAGCAAATCAGACAATGATCCTCAACCATAAGAGAAACGCAACTATTCTCTGTAATCATTAAACAAAATATTGAACTAAGATCCAGGATCTACGGCATCAAACACCTAAAAATATATCGCAACAAGCAGCTAGCCTAGGAACTATCTTACTAAAAGTAATAAATAAAATATTTGAAACTGGGCAAATATAAGTATTTTAAAGGCTGTCATAATAACACATAAAACATGGAAAAAAGAAATTTATAAAATAATTACAGACCAATCCCGACACTACCAATTGTCAAACAAATTATGGAGTGGATAGTGCTCCTCATTACATATACATAGAATTTTTAAATCATTCCCAAATGGCAGTACGGTTTTTAGAAGAATAAGCGAACAACACCTCTCTTGGAAAATTTTACAGATGTAATTAATGCTGTCCTAGATAAAAACAAAATTGTAATGGTAGAATTTACTTCATTAAACCATTTGACACACACAAACATCAAACCTTACTAGAAAAGTTAAGCCATGTTGGAATAGATGGGCCTCTGACCATGTTGTGTATAAACTACCTCAGATTGCAGTTTCTAAGTTACAAGAATTGTTTGAGCGAGTCGGTATCAGTATGTATGCCCTACGGTTCAGGAGCATAAACCCAATAGGGATTAAGTGGATGACTAACGATATAAAACAGGAGCTGCAAAAAAAAAGCATTGTGGAAGGAATCAGCATGGGTAACTAGCATGATAAAGAAGGTTAACTCAGATTACAAGAGTATATTTGCTACGCAGGTGGAAATAAATCTAACAGAGTTTTTTTCGCTACTTAGCAAGTAAGAGAAAGAATGAATATGGAAAGATAACTTTACTCAGCACTGATAGTAGAAAAGGTACATACACAGAATAAATAGTTCAGTAACTAAGTGATCACTTTGCAAGGGTATATCATGCAGGTGGTAACTTTACAGTCACTGCAGTGACAGAGACTGATGAGTGCATTCAGGTAGATGAACTGGAGGTACTCAGCTATACTGACAAATTTTAATGTGAATATAGCAGTACGCCTGTAGGATATGTCATCTCGTATGGTATGTGTAAGTGAACTGGCAGTGCCTTTGACAAAGCTATTTATTCTACGTCTCAGTTCTAGCAAGGTTCCAAGGGAATGGAAAGGGGGTAAGATAGTTCCATTACATAAAAGAGGTTCCAAGAGAAGAGTAGCAAATTACAGACCAATTTTTTCTATTAGAGAAACTTGTGCCATAGTATAGTATATAGTTATCCCTTATAAATGAGATAATCAATCACACACACACACACACACACACACACACACACACACACACACACACACACACACACACACACACACACACACACACACACACACACACACACACACACACATGTATATATAAATAAAAAAATAGCTAACGCCTTTTATTCCCTTTATAGGTAGTAGGCAGGGCCTTTATAGCATATCTAGCTTTCAGAGACTGAGTGTGCAGTTCAATCTCCATTCACACACACACACACACACACACACATGTATATATAAATAAAAAAATAGCTAACGCCTTTTATTCCCTTTATAGGTAGTAGGCAGGACCTTTATAGCATATCTAGCTTTCAGAGACTGAGTGTGCAGTTCAATCTCCATTCACACACACATGTATATATAAATAAAAAAATAGCTAACGCCTTTTATTCCCTTTATAGGTAGTAGGCAGGACCTTTATAGCATATCTAGCTTTCAGAGACTGAGTGTGCAGTTCAATCTCCATTCATAGTCAATCAGAGATAGCTGGCCCATGTCTATTACTAATTATAGCATTCCTGATGAAGAGGCTGGCAAAAAAATGCTGCCATCTCTTGGTACCTAACCCTAATAAGATATTTTACTGTCTGAAATAATGTGGGTACTACGGTCGATTTTCTTGAGTTTACGAGACGAAAAACCCGAGTTACCAGGAGAAAAAAACCGCTTGCCCATGGCAGAGATTGGCTAATTCGGGAATCCATCGAAGACAGGCTTAGAAAATGTTCCTCCATTCTAATTAGACTTGAACTTAAGTCTGACTTCAACTATATATATATATATATATATACTCCTCAAGTATATATATATGATATATATATATATATATATATATATATATACACATCTCTTCAAGGAGATGGGTTTTGCATTAAGGGTAAATATTAAGAATAGTGATCAGAGCTTATTCCAACTTTACCACGAGTTGCCTAGACTTGTACTACTTTATGGGTCAGACTTGCATTGCATGCAGCTGTGAACTTGACTTATTTGTTGTCTGTTTACTTACTTGGGAAATGGAGTAAAACCAGGTTTAAAATAGCTTGGTATCTTTAACATATATTATACCCAAGGTAAAAAACTTTCCAAGGTAAAAATATATATATATATTATTTTTAAATGACTGATACCAAGAGATAAAGAGATGAAATGGTTTATTATAAATTATTTTATATGACTGATACTGAGAGATAAAGAGATGACATGGTTTATATAAACCATGTCATCTCTTTTTGAATGTCATAAACCATGTCATCATAAGAGATGACATAGTTTATATAAACCATGTCATCTCTTTATCTCTTAGTATCAGTCATTTAAAATAATTTATAATAAACCATTCTCTAGAGAAGAAGGGATGAGGGGTTAGAGAATGGGGTTGGGGAGCATTGCAGGGAAGCGTTTCTTTCTTTTTTTTGTTCTGCATTTATCAGTATCAGTTGGAGGTGACATCGCTAAAAGATATCTGCCAAATGATGAGCTCGCACATCTCCACTAGCCTGAGATGACATCTTCTGGAGGAGAGGGGGAGAATAGGGGGATGATGGAGTTAGGGAGTTGGGGAGCATTGAAGGGAAGAACTTTGTCACCCTTTTGATGATCTTTTCACTTCTGCCACTTAATGCTATTTTTTCCCCATCCCAACAATTTTGGACATATGAGTCAGAAAACTAGTTACATGGTCTAACATCAAAAATTCTTTTTGAGGATAAAATATTTAACATAATAAGGACAAATAATATAGAATACCCTTCGAGCCACAGAGATAATATTTGCCCTATGATGTCTCAAAGTAAGATAATCTCACATGAACATCATATCCAACAGCATGTAGAAACATCTCCATGAATCATCTGCATGAAAGTTTCATTTTGGAAGGAATGGTCAGGGTTAAGGATCAGGTGAACAGTACTATAAGTAAAAACAAACGAGTCAAATGTCTTTGCAGTTACGGCAATTCGTTCACTCAATGCAGGAATTGTATTATGTTGTGGTGTTTTGTATCCAGGAATGTAAATTAAAATAATGGGTGAGCCACAAATGTCATTGAAATTTTCTTTCTTCAGGAAAATGGCACGAGACAAAACTCTTCACATAGTTCTAAAAGGATGGAAACCGATTATTATTTCAGAAGACACGTATATTGTGATGTATTTATCCAGGACCACTTTGGGAAAAGTTATGCAGGAAGTGGTCTGATATCCTCAGCTACTTGCAAAGAAGAGTTGACTATGAAATGGATCTAGGTGATTGTTGTATTCTGAAATGCCAAGATGGAGAACTAATACTTGATGATACAGGAGCTGATGGAAGTAAAGTTTTTTTTATTAGTTGTGAAGAAGCTGAGACATTTTCACCAAAAATGTATGACAATGTTAATCTTTACTATTTTTGGAAACTGAATTACCAACTATTCATATCATGGGGAAAATTATCGCTAATAATTTAATTTTATCAATAGTAAAATTAGACTTTCAAGATTTTATCCAATTTGATAAATATTCTTTATTTTGTGACATTTACGAACATTTTACAAAAACTGTTTGTGTATATTTGGTGACAAAAGAATGCACAGAATGTTCAGAGAGGCATGGTGTCATTTCCGGACTGACAAAATTTCAAATGTATGGATCTGTGCTTACCATGGTATCTGATTTAAAAACTCTTTTCCGTGACCAGCTATTTTGATGTAATGTAACCAAGAAACAGTGAGTAACAAAAATTTTATTCATTGAACTCTTTGGAAAATGTTAAGAGTGTAAACTAACTAATTTGAGGTAATTACATTTTAGATTTTTTCTCAGTGAATATACTTGTAAATAGTATTTCAGCAAAATAAAATATGCATTTGTAAACCTAAATGAACAAAAATGTGTGCTTTTGTTGTTGTGTTTTTCCACAGTGAATTTTTTTCTCAGTTATCCTGATTGGAATTTGATAATTAAATCCATAACTTTATACCTTAATGCAGTCTGTTTAATTATTGAAAAAAAAATTCACTACTGTGAAATTAATGCCAGGAACAGGGGAAAAGTGTTGAAAACTGATATACATGTAATTGATTATTTTAGAAATTGTTTAATGCTACCTGTTGACATTGTTTAAGTTATCTGAAAACAATTTGTTCACATAATCGAAAATATGAACTGTTAGAATTTGGGTGTTTTACAGAGAGACAGCAGATATTTAACCCTATAACGTGACTTAAAGTTTGATATAGAAAAAATGTTTGTACTCTCCAAATAGCACTTATACAAATTTTACCTTTCCCCACACAAAGTAAGATAAAAACACACAAACAGTATATCCAACAGTGTGTGAAAGCATGTCATTGAATCATCAGCGCAAAAGGTTAATTTTTGAAGGAATGGCCAGGGTAGGGCATATAGTAAGGGTAAATAGTACTATAAGAAAAAATCATAGAGTCGAATGACTTTGGATTTAAGGTAATCGTTCATCCACTGCAGCTGCTGTTTTGTGTTGAGGTGTGTTGTGTTTGGTAATGTAAAAATAACAGGTGGGTCACAAAATTCTTTGAAAGTTTCTTTGTGAAAAGTTCTAATTGTTTAGAATTTTCTAACAGAAAGTTAACATAAAATATAAGATCAGAGCTAATAATCAGTGAAATAATAATAATAATAATAATAATAATAATAATAATAATAATAAATAACGATTTATTTGTGGTGCCATATGAAGTAATCTAAGAAGAAGAATAATGAAGGAAAACGATTATGAAAAATTAACAGTGGGAGAAAAATACGAATTTTCAGTTATCATTGGAATAATTGATTGTCAATTTCTTTTGAATAAGACTTCAAATTTATTTTCTAAAGAAATTTGTATTTTTGATGGAATTATTGTAAGATATGCATCGACAAAATCACCTTGTAGCTGGAAAGAATTACCTGAAAGAGTTAAAAAACGGTATTTTGGGTTAATAAAATATAACCATCAGCTGAAGTGGGAAATTGGTTCTCTATCTCTGGAAAAACTAAGAAATTGGATGATAGAATCAACATGCAAATATTAAATCTTTCTCGCCAAAAGAAGAGAAGAGAGAAAAAACATTAACGAGGTTAACATGATCATTGCCAAACACGCGATATCGCGCGATGCGAGTTCTCACCAAACGGCCGATCATGCGTTATCGCGTGGACGTCGTTAACTAAATAAAAAAATAAAAAAAAGTTGGCCACCACACGAAATTCCAATTTCCAGCTTGGCAATGAAAGTGTTAATAGGGAGGCCTGTTCTTGATTTAAATGAAATTGGATGCCCAAAACGTGAAAATATAACGTGTACTTCTAAATGCTTTTGGAAACAACAAAAGATTCTGTGCTTTTAATAATGTTCAGAAATATATGTATTGGTTTCAAAAAAAATAAATATGCAACCCTTAATTTTACTATAGTAATAAATTCTCAACAATCACCAAATGAAAATTAACATTCAGATGAGAGTCACATTGTCAAAAACCAGATCATGGCAATTCCACAAGAATGAGAAGAATCTTTGAACAACAGTGCAAATTTAACAGTAAGAAGATTAAAGAACAAATAATAGATTGTATTTTTCACTTTATGTATTTTCTCTATGTTAGATTCAGTAAATGCTATTTGTAGAAAATATTTCATTCAAATAAAATGTGTAAATTTAAATGAACAAATTGGGTGTCGTTGATGTGTTATACAAATTTAAGTAAGACCATAACATATTTTTCCTTTGTGAAATTTCATGCCACAAACTAACCAGACATTTTTTTTTAAATAACGAAACCTGTGGTGCGTTCATAATTAGAAGAAACACACGTATAAACCACAGTGAAAATTATTTAATTGTAAATATTTCATCCTAAGAATCTTAGGACATCATCAGTACAGTATTTAAACAAAAATTAGGAATAACATACAGTTAGGGCGCATGCTTACAATAGAATCTCATGAAAACGTGCATATCGTGCTAAAGTAGTACAAAAAAAAACAAAAAAAAACGTTAATTATTTAACAGTTTTGTATGATAATTTCCCATACTTTAGGAACAGTAAGAACGTCGTTGCGGTTTAGGTTTGGTCTGTGTAGTAGGGCTTCAGAACTTTCTCTGTATAAACGTTCATGTTTAAATAAAGATCTATGTAAAAGTTTAGCCTTTTCACAATGGATCTTTTCCCAACAGGTAGGTCTGTTCAGAAACGCATCTCGGAACATCAAGACCACATTCGTCTTCTTAAACCGCAGAAATCTGGCCTCTCTCAACACGGAATTGAAAATCCAAACCATAGGATCCATTGGGAAAAGGCTAAACTTTTACATAGATCTTTATTTAAACATGAACGTTTATACAAAGAAAGTTCTGAAGCCCTACTACACAGACCAAACCTAAACCGCAACGACGTTCTTACTATTCCTAAAGTATGGGAAATTATCATACAAAACTGTGTTAAATAATTAACGTTTTTTTTTTTTTTTTTGTATTACTTTAGCACGATATGCACGTTTTCATGAGATTCTATTGTAAGCATTCGCCCTAACTGTATGTTATTCCTAATTTTTGTTTAAATACTGTACTGATGATGTCCTAAGATACTTAGGATGAAATATTTACAATTAAATAATTTTCACTGTGGTTTATACGTGTGTTTCTTCTAATTACTTTTTTTTTTGAAAATCCACTCAGTGAAACTATGTCAACTCTTGGAAGCCTGAAGGAAATGGGTATTAAATTAATAGGCAGAATTTTAGTGGAGAATATTTCACCTGAAAAGTGACAAAAAATATAAAGCTATCATTGCATGCAGATAACAAGTGAATCAACATGCATGTATCAAAAATTACTCGCCACTGGAAGAGAAAAATCAGAAAAACATTAACGAACTTAATAGCCAGACCCATTCTTCATTTAAATGATACCAAATGATGAAAACAATATGTGCACGAATTTCAAAACTTTGAAAAAGCTGATGAATTTCTTGTTTGCTGCGATCATAAATATTTATTTGAGGGTAAACCGTATTTTTTTTCTTTACAATTTTTCTTAATTTCTTTCTTTCTTTCTGAGCTAATTTCCATTTGAAATAAGAATAAATATTTATTTATTTGTATTGGAAAGAATATCTAAATATAATAATTGTATTAATATATATCTATAAATATCCGTAATGTGAAATAAATGTCGGACTGAGAGGACAACACCTAATTGGGATTAACGGAAATGAGATCGACAAGTTGAACTGTGGTTTTTACAACTATGTAAAAACCATAGTTCAACTTGTTTTGAAATGTCACATGGAGAAAAATCACATGAATTACACTTAAACACCAGTGACAAATCATACACTATGAACATCAGCACAAATGTTAAATCAGAAGAATAAGAAAGAAAAAAAATCTGTCTTTTTCACTTTATTTATTTTCTGTATATTAGATTCAGTAAATACAATTTGTTGATAATATTACAGTCAAATAAAAGGTAACATAGAAATTAACAAAGTATATATTACAGAGCTAATATTCATTTGAAATAATAAGAAATAACTATTTATTTGTTGTGCTGGCAAAAGAAGTTTCTGAAAGAAAATGCAGAGGCGAGTTCAAACCTTGTTTATCTCATATCCGTTACTTAAAATTACTAATGCGAAAGAAAAAAATAAAATAAATAAATTTCAGTTACAGAAATAGGTTAAGAGAACAAGGAATCGCAGGTAAAATTAATACTCAATATTAGTTTTTAAAAAAATAAATGTAAGCATTAATTTACTACAGCAATAATTTCCCACGGGAACGAAGAGCTCCAACCTAAACACAGGATTTCTCGCTTACATACAACAAAATTGGTGACTGGATAAGAGAAATAAGATAAAAACCATCTTTAAGATAAGACTTAATGAGAAATCTACAGTGTTGAAAAATAAATTCACATACATTTTATTTCTTTATTAATTTTGCTCAGTTATTCTGTTTGAATATGTAGTTAAACTGAATTTTAAAAGTAAAATACAGAAAATTACCAATCAATTTGAAAAAAAAAATCATTTCACTTGACAGAATTCCATACTCTAATAGCATTCTGAATTCGAAACCGGAAATAACACTTATCCTAAACAACACGGCGCATAGACTTTCCCACCAAGCTTGGGATTACATAGCATGAGCAACTGTGGAAAACAATTAATACAGAAAACCAATTGGATAGTAATCTAAATTAAGTAATCAACTATGTTTTCTGGTTATTTACAGAAATATCTTTCAACTCCTATGTTTGTGTGTTTTTGTGCTGTGAATATATGTTAGCCCCAGCAATCCAATGAAAAAGTCAACTGCATTTTCAGACTTGCGTTTGTGTTCTGTGTTGTAAACATATGCTAAAAATCAACAATTTCGAATATTCAGAAAACCTAGACAGTACCAAGATGTTCCCATTCTGGAAAGAAATGTAAGTTATTTTTTTTTAACTTAAACATAACAATTGATATTTGTAATTTCAATAATCACTGCTCGTATGTTTTAGTAAGCATAATTCTAATACTGAATAGTTTTTTGTAATAAGAATAATCATAGGGTACATATTAGAGTATTAACATGGATATATTAGCGACTTTTCATGTCTAGTGTGTGTGTGTGTGTGTGTGTGTGTTTGAGGAACACTAGCATATAATTAAATTATTCAGAAAAGCCTAATCACTGCCGCCATCACGACTCTACTCTAAGAATTCCTACCCTTTAACAGGAAAGCAATACCATCAAATGTATTGGAAAAATAGTACAGCCATCTATAGACAACCAAAGACAAAACATGATGACAATGACGGATGTGTGTCACCCTGGAAAAATTCCAAGAGATCTTATCTCAAAAACGTCGCTTACTATTTCATAGGCAAACCAAAACACCATGTGATATCACAGAGAGATATATGTTCCCCAGAAATTTCCAAACACATAACGTCACGTATTGCATTGTGGGTATTATCTCTAAATAATACCCACAATGTAATACGTGAACCCAACACACCACGTGATGTCCTTGACAGAAGGGGGACCCCCCAGCGAAATTCCAAACATTCCAAAATTTATCTTATCACTATCCATATGCCATACACAAACTATTTACTTATGTACAACTCATAACAATACACATCCAAGACACTGACATTGCTTCCCCCACACACATTCACCATACCCCTATTTTGTTCATAGTATCCCATCAATCATGCTACTACGAATCCTTATCCACTAATATCTTCCTTTTCCATTCAAACAATAACGTCACTTATTTACATCTCATAATAACAAACATTCACGTCACGATTCCTTATTTATCTTGATCTTGATCTGGTCAGAAGTGTCCTACCAATCACGACACGAATCCTGATCTCTACGACTACCCATAATTCCATACGCGAACCAAAACACAAGAACTGAAGTCATTGGCACATATGCCCACAGGGAAATTCCAAACACATGACGTCACACACATACAATGACGTCATCTTCTTATAAGCCAATCACGTCACGATTCCTTTTCTTATCTTGATCTTGATCTGGTCAGACGTGCCCCTATTACTACTTTGGTTTTATAATAGTTTTGTCTTCTAGTCTGTCTTAAATCTTGATTATTGTATGTTCCTTGATATAGTTGTCTGAGTGTGCTTACACGTTTTCTTAGGACTGTTATTTCGTCGTTCCACCGTTACTCATTTTCTTCCATCAATGTTTAACTTCTTCGGCCGACCATACCCATGTTTTCCTGTGTGTGTACGCGTGAATGCGTGTGTTTGTATGAAAATAAATGGACCAGGAGGAAATATCGAAGCAACGTTTACGTGCACTTTCCCCCTGCAGAACATTTGGTAGTTCACTAGCGCTGGCATTATGACATAGTTTGTCCATCTGACAAGCCCTATTCATATTTATAGTCTTGGAATGTAGTCTTCATTGCAATTACAAATATTTGGTCAATATTGAACAAGCAATCTCTTTTCCTTCCAGTACTATCGATAGAGAAGTACTGTCTATAGTACTTCTACACCTATCCATCTTAGTCAGAATACTCGATCATTCAATCAAAATGAAGCCATAACAATCGTTTCATTTATCTCTTTCTCTCTTTCTCTCTTATCCGATGCAGCCATCACATTTATCTTAGTGTAGACAAGATGCATAACTATCTGTTTCCATTATCATAATGGCAAAAAAATAAACTAATAAAATAAAATAAAATCAGCTAACGTCTTTTAATCCTGTATAGGAAGTAGGCGAGGCCGTTTTAGCCATAGCTAACTTTGGAGATTGAGTGGGCAGTTTAATCTCCACTGAGACCCAATCAGAGATAGTAACCCCAAAGCTATCACTAATTATGTGGCATGCAGTGAAGAGATGGCTCAACAAGTGTCGTTATCTCGCGGTCCCTATCCCGAACACCGTATATTTAATGTCTGAAATAGTGTGGGTTCTAGGGTTTCTTTTTTGTTCTGATGGCAAAGTTACTTATTCCTTAACACTTCCATCGTTTTTCTCTCTTTATTTTGATGTGTTGCTTCCTGTCTCTGACCCTCTTTCCATATTTTCTACAATATTCATTCCATTTATCCTCACATATCTCACCTTTTCGCACCCAATTTCAAATTTTCAACAACTCTAGCAATTATTATTATTATTATTATTATTATTATTATTATTATTATCTGACGCCTCGAGGGAGTCAAGGTTTCATCGATATAGGTAAGAAGTCACCCAAACTAGCTGTAATATCTTACCTTATTCACACTAGATGCGCTCACTACTCATAAAAGAAAATTATTCCACTCACTCACTGCTCTGTGAGATAAACCTAGCTGTTACCCCTTTCTTGACTGCAAACAAACTTAACTTCCATTAATGCCCCTGTGTTCTCATGCAAGCTTCCGTCAGATGATATCCTATAATACCCATCCTGAAGTTTATAGACCACTATCATATCACCCCTCTTTTTCCTGTTAAGCAGAGTCTGTAATTCACACACTCATAATCTGTCTTCATAATCTAAATCCTGCAATCTGGATATAATTTTAGTAACCCTTCTTTGCAACCTTTCCACAGCTTCTTTATCCCTTGGAACCCGGAAGACCAAATCTGTGCACAATAATCAAGTTTCGGTTTTGTCAAGACCTTAAAAGAGAGACAACAAAACAACTTCTTTTTCCTTGTATGTCAAGGTTTGTTTCAACATTACAATTATCCTCCGAGTTGTATTTTCAACTTTTGTTATGTGACCTTTAAAATTCAAATTTTTATCCATGATTTGGCCATGAACCCTGGCTCATCAGTTTCTTGTAGCATAACCCCGCTAATATAATACGTCACTGTAAATCGCATTACTCCAAAGTGCATACCTTTACACTTACTAACATTAAACCGATAGCCTTATTCGTTTGCCCAAATTCTAGCCTATTCAAATCATTTTGTATGAGCTGGATATCACAATATTCCTGTTTGCCCTACCTATCTTAGCATCATCGGCAAAAAATTACACATCTCCTGTTAGACCCTTCCTAATGTCATTAATACACAGATTGAACAACAGTGGCTCAAGGACTGAACCCTGAGGTAGACCACTGGTCACCCTAAATCTGACAGATTCACACCCACCGTTTACCACTTTTTGATATCTGCCTGTCAACTATCCACAAATCTAAGTCAAGTGTTTATATCCTAATCCTATATTCTGCAGCTTATGCAACAGTCCTTCTTGTAGTATCCTATCAAATGCCTTATCAAAAAATCCAACATTATCATAGTGTATCCATTCTCTTTATCCAACTCGTCAATAACATTGTTATACAATATGAGCAAAATATAACCTTCCTTTAATAAACCCATACTGCTCCTTGCATAGTGTAGCTTGATTGTCTACCCATTTCTATATGTGAATTCTTGCCAATTTCTCTAAAATCTTCACTACTACACCAGAGATACCGATAGGTCGGTAGTTAGGCACATCAGTTTTTGCACCACTCTTGTATGGAAATATCATACATTGCTTCCATTCCTAAGTTGAAAATTCCTAAGCTGAGACTCAAGTTATGCAAAAACATCAAAGGCTTAGCTTCGGTTGAACATTCCTTTAGCAAATCTGCTGATATGCCATCCATCCCTATTGATTCATATCCAGATTATGCAACAGCTCTCCGACTTCATTTTCATGCAACTCTAACTCTCCATACAATGTAGCAGTCGTACTGTTATGTGTTAAATACACTTAGTTGATACAAGGCGTGCTAAAAAAAGACCGATCTTTCGCTATAAAGACTTCATTGCTCATTTTACGACATTTTAAGCACTGCCCCCCCCCCCTTCAAAGTAGTCCCATCTATTGGCGGTTTCTTCCATTGTTGGAATGCTTCCTGGAACGCACTCCTGTGATGGCGCGCAGTTCTCTTATCGCATTTTCCTGCATCTCCTCTATGGTTTGGAAAAGACGTCCTTTCAAAGTGGTTTTAAAACCACTTTACCGGCCATTTTTGATCAAATACGCATCCTTATACGCTTCGTATCCATCATATATTTCAATGTAATATCAATGGTATTACAATTTTAATATGCACTTCGCATCGATGATAACCTTTACCTCTATAAATATCTTGGTCGGTAGCGTGGTTAAGTTTGAGGAAACAGGAAAAAGTCTGCTCCGGCTAAGTCCCGAGAATAGGGTAGATGGGCACAACAGATGTCTGATGTTTTGCCATATAACTGCGATGAGGAGCGACTCGTGAGCCGTAGTGCAATATCCAAGTCTGGTTTTCAAATATTCAGGCCTCTTCCTGTGCAGACCTTCCCTTAACCACGTGGTACAAATTCATAATGGTATCAAAAAAAAAAAAAAAACACAACCAACATAACCTTCATCTTTGACCGACTCATCCATCGAACCTTAAACCACACATAGCACTGAGTTCAGCTCATACACTAGTCCCCATATGCTTGGTTAAGCAAATAAAATGTCTCTTAAAATTGCAGCAACCACGCACGCGCGTGGCCGCTGCAATTTCCTATGCAAGAATAACGCACGCGCACGCGTTATTCTTCAAGCTCTTTCATTGTCAATTTGTCACTAATCCGACGAACAATTTGTATACGAGCTCACTTCAGTGGATGTAACTCAACGACTAATCCTCATAGCAAGACGGTAAAAATGGCAGTTTGTTGTCAAAACCTACCGCTAGGTGCGTACAGTAGCCCCAGAGCGCCCTTTGTGCAGCTATTTAAAAAGTTCAGACATTTTTTAATTCCCCTCGTATATCTCAGCAAAGTGAACATTCAGTAACTGAACAATCTCATTAGCTTCTAACACTAGAGTACCATCCTGCATTCAGTAAAGTTATTCTTCAATTCATTCTTTGTTTTGCTTGTGGTATAATGATAAAAATTCTTTTGGATTGTCTGTAGCCTGCATTGCCAATTTCTTTTCATACTCCGATTTAGCTTTACGCACAATACTCGTTAGTTTTCTGGCTCTGTACTTTATATATTTCATAACTTCTCTCACTCGTATTCTCGCGATATAATTTCCACAACATAGTCATGTTGTGGATCGTTTGTTTGATAAGGTTGCGCATCCATTTCATTCCCTACCTATTTATTCTTTGAACTCTAGGGATATATATATTCAGATTCCGCCCCATTTAAGCACTTTTTCGAAGATTCCCATGCATTGTTGACATTTTTCCCATTCCATAACTGATACCATGGGAACAAAGATAGTAATCTCCTTCTTCTTCTCTTCCGTCTAAGACGGGCTGAGCCTTAGGATCTACCAGTTTTCTCTATTCTTGCTGTTCGAAAAAGTTCCTTATAAGTTCTGCATCCCGAAATGTTCTTTATTAATTTCAACTAGGTAATTCTTGGTCTTCCGGGTCTTGGTCTTCTTTTTTCATTTGAAAATATATTGATTAGGACGTTAAGTAATCTGTCTGCGTCCATGCATACAGTGTGGCCAAACCATCTAAGTTGTTGTTTTCTAATTTTTTCTATTATTGTTTTTTATACGATAATTCTTGTCTGACTGTGCTGTTTGTTTTCTTTTCTATCCAACTTGTTCTATTTATTTTTCTTAAACATTTCATTTCAAATGCCAGCAGTTATTTCTTCTCTTTTTTCTTAAGTCTCCAAGCTTCTGCTCCAGAGATAGCTGTTGGTATAATTAATTGATTTATATAATTTGATTTTGGCTTGCTTGGATATCTTGTTTGTTTTCCAGATTTTCTGTAATTTTCCCATGGTGGTCTATCCTATCGCTATTCTGTGTTTGACTGTTTCGTGTTCATCTATTGTTTCTGTTAGTTTTGATCCAAGATATATGAAATTGTCAACTTCTTCTCTTTGT
Source organism: Typopeltis vanoorti (assembly GCF_054136105.1). Classification (NCBI taxonomy): domain Eukaryota; kingdom Metazoa; phylum Arthropoda; class Arachnida; order Uropygi; family Thelyphonidae; genus Typopeltis; species Typopeltis vanoorti. Next base: position 80,668,865 of record NC_143567.1, read on the forward strand.
TCTCTACTAACGGTGGCTGTGATGGTAGTTTTGTTCGTACCTATTTTCATCACTTTTGTCTTTTGTATATTTATTATTATTATTATTATTATTATTATTATTATTATTATTATTATTATTATTATTATTATTATTATTATTATTATTATTATTATTATTTTAACGGTGTCTCCATGGAGTCAAAAGACTCTTCGCGGGAGACACGACATTGACACACTAACCATTATTTACACAATACCTGTCATACCTCTCCTTAAATTCATTCACAGTTGAAGCATTCACAACAGGTTCTGGCAAAGCATTCCACCCATTCACAACCCTCCAAGTAAAAAATCTAGTCCTAACACCCTTGTTAACCACACTCTTACACAATCTCCAGGGATGGCCCCTCGTTCTCTCACATCCTGCATTGGTCTTAAGAATATCATCAGTATCAATCCTGTAAAATCCCTTTAACAATTTAAATACCTCTATCATATCTCCTCTCATACGTCTATCAGCTAGTTTTTGGAGCCCACAGATCATCAATCTATCCTCATAGGGAACATCCCACAGACCTGCAACAATCTTTGTAACCCGCCTCTGAATCCTCTCTACCACTTCCGCATCACCAAGAAATCCTGGCGACCAGATTTGTGCACAATAGTCCAAATGCGGCCTTATTAATGCCTTATAGAGTGGAATAATAACTTCCCTATCCCTGCTTGTTAGTGGGTTCCTCAACAACCATGTAATTTGATGTGATGTTTTGGCAATCTTAGCAATATGCCCTTTAAACTTAAGTTCTCTGTCCACAATAACTCCCAAGTCTCTTGTCTCATCAACTTCCTGCAGTTCAGTTCCGTTAATATAGTAAACAGCATGAGATGTCATCCTCCCGAAGTGCATCATCTTACACTTAGCCACGTTGAACTGACAGCCATTTACCTCAGTCCATCGCGTCAGCCTATTTAAGTCATCCTGTAAAATATCCACATCATTTGAATTGATTATCGCTCTTCCCAATTTTGCATCATCAGCAAACAAGTGGATATTTCCATTCAAGTTATTTCCAATATCATTGATGTACGAATTAAACAATAGAGGACCAAGAACTGAGCCCTGAGGTACATCACTAGTCACTTGCCTTTTCCTGGACTCAGCTCCTCCGTAAACCACTCTTTGATATCTGTACGCCAGCCATCCTTTAATCCAAATCACCATCTTCGGATCCAAACCCATTTGCTCTAATTTGTGTAACAGAGTTACATGTGGAATCCTGTCAAAACCTTTGCAAAGTCAAGCAGTATCACTGAGTACGGATTTCCTTTATCCAACTCCACTGTTACTTTATTATAGAACGTAAGCAAATTACTTAGGCAAGACCTACCCTTCACAAAACCATGTTGCCCCTTATAAAGTATCATATTGCTGTCCACCCAGTCCTGAATTCTAATTTTAACTAATTTCTCCAAAATCTTAGCCACCACTCCAGATATATTGATTGGTCTATAATTTGCAACATCAGTCTTAGAGCCTCCCTTGTGCAATAGAACTATTTTCCCCTCTTTCCACTCTATTGGCACTTTACCAGAACTGAGGCTTAAATTAAACATCCTGGTTAGAGGAGTTGCTAATTCTCTTGCACATTCTCGTAACACATTGGCCGATATGCCATCTAACCCAAGGCAGTGTTAGCATTAAGATTCTTTAATATATTAAGCACCTCAATTTCATCTATCTCTATACTCTCATCAGTCAATGGCACATCTGACATTGCACTATCACTACGAAGATGGTACACTTTTGCGAAATGATCACTAAGCAACTCAACTATTTGATTAGCTTCAGTAATTTCCTTACCAACAACACTTTTTAAAGTAATCTTTCCATGGATATTCTTACTTTTACTAGCCACATTTTATTGTCATGTCATATGTTTTACAGGTTTCATTTAGCTTGTTGATCAACTTTTGTAGTTCATTTGGGGTTCTTGCAATAATGACGAGATCATATGCATATCTGATATTATTTTCTGGGCACATTTTCTATTGCCTTCTTTACAATTTCTTCTAGATATATGTTGAATATATCTAGAAGAAGGCATGGGGATAATGGGCATCCTTACATTACTCCTTTTTGGATCTCTATGGGTTCTGTTGTGAGTGTGTCCTTTTAATTATTGCATTTGTCTTAGAGTAATATTTTATGAGAAACTGTATTATATATTTATCTATTGCTTTTTCTAGTAGAACTTTAAGAAGGATTTCTCCATTGATACTATCGAAAGCTTGTTTAAAGTCCACAAGAGAACAATATAGTTTTTTATGGTCTTCCCAGATGACCTCTGCTAATTGGTGCAATCCGAAAATCTGGTCTATTGTTGAATAGTTTCCTCGGAAACCAGCTAGTTCTATAAGTTCTTCATAGGTAGGCTGACCATATTTCCGTGAGACGAAAACGGGACATTGGGATGGCAAAAATGCTACGAGGGTATATAATATTCTGTACTCATGAAAAAGTAAGACGATAAAAAAAGTTTTATTGATAAATATATTGAGTTTACCATTATTCTTCAGCGACAGAACCCATACAAAAATTTAGGTAGATGTAGAGGGGGGGGGGACTGTATTTCATCACGATCGTACCATGAATATCTCTCCAATGAAGTGAGCTTACGTAGCAAATTTCGTTCTTTCACTTATCATAAAACTTCTTACAATCAGTGATACAATTTTGTCTTACAACTAACATAGCCCCCATTGTCTCAACAGTTAATCTAGATTTCTCCTGTGACCACATACTGTTCATAACAGGAAATATTCTCTCAACAGGTGCTGTACTTCTTGGAAGAAAGAATAAACTGTACAATATTACAAAGACTTGAAAGTGTAGGCGTTTTTCGCTCATATTAGAAAAAGTATGTACCCTTCTATAAGATACAAGTTTTCTTTATTCCATCTATCCAACTGCCTCAGAATTATATATATTATGAAGATCCAATGATTGAATACACGAATTTCTTCTGGTTCTGTGCGTGTGATGAGTTCCTCGTTCAGGCCGTCCTGTATTTCCTTCCATTCGGGTGTATTCCTTAGTAGCACCCTGGGTTGGCCATCTAGGGGTTGCAATGAGTGCAATGCACTCGGGGCCCCACAATCGAGTGGGCACAGTCGGTACACATTTGCCGAAACGTATTTTTTTTTTATTTTTCTTCTAATTTTGCTTATAACTAAAGGGATTTCATCGACAGGATTTTATGGCCCCCGGTAATAATAATATCTCTGTGTTTCTCTATTATATTAGTTTTTGCTTAACCCTTTTGATGCGTTTATGCAGTGTATAAAAATTAACAAACACGATTTCATTTTTACCCTAAAATGCCTATTTCATCTTTAGTTTTTTTCTAATCTGTTACACATTTATATCATTTAGCTCGTTATCGAAACCGTTGAAAAAATATTTATTATATTCTTTATATATGGTTAATCTAGAGCAGGGATGGACAACCCTTCACATGCCTGCCAAACGTGGCACGTCAATGAATTTTTTTTTTTTCTGGCACGCAAACCAGGGCTCATCTTAAAAAATAATTAAATAAAAAAATACATTTCAAACATCTTCGCTGACACATTTTAACTTAATATAATACAATTTTATTAAGTACAGTTATACCAAATAAAAATGCAATAATTAATTAAACTCTACCAACTGTTTCATAATCATCATCATCATCATACGTATCAAGGATTTAGGCCTAGCATGGCCTGTTCCGGCCTTAGAAGTCATCGTTGAATCGTTTAAGAAGACGTCCTGGTTTTCTTTTTCCTAATGGCTTGTACTTTAAGGCTTGTTTCGGTAATCTTTCTGTTTTCATTCTTTGAACGTGTTCCATCCATTTATGTTTATATTATTATTATTCTTATTATTATTTTAACGGTGTCTCCATGGAGTCAAAAGACTCATCGCGGGAGACCCGACATTGACACACTAACCATTATTTACACAATACCTGTCATACCTCTCCTTAAATTCATTCACAGTTGAAGCATTCACAACCAGTTCTGGCAAAGCATTCCACCCATTCACATTCACAACCCTACAAGTAAAAAATCTGGTCCTAACACCCTTGTTAACCACACTCTTGCACAATCTCCAGGGATGGCCCCTCGTTCTCTCACATCCTGCATTGGTCTTAAGAATATCATCTGTATCAATCGTGTAAAATCCCTTTAACAATTTAAATACCTCTATCATATCTCCTCTCCTACGTCTATCAGCTAGTTTTTGGAGCCCACAGATCTTCAATCTATCCTCATAGGGAACATCCCACAGACTTGCAACAATCTTTGTAACCCGCCTCTGAATTCTCTACCACTTCCGCATCACCAAGAAATCCTAGCGACCAGATCTGTGCGCAATAGTCCAAATGCAGCCTTATTAATGCGTTATAGAGTGGAACAATAACTTCCCTATCCCTGCTTGTTAGTGGGTTCCTCAACAACCATGTAATTTGATGTGATGTTTTGGCAATCTTAGCAATATGCCCTTTAAACTTAAGTTCTCTGTCCACAATAACTCCCAAGTCTCTTATCTCATCAACTTCCTGCAGTTCAGTTCCGTTAATATAGTAAACAGCATGCGATTTCATCCTCCCGAAGTGCATCACCTTATACATAGCCACGTTGAACTGACAGCCATTTACCTCAGTCCATCGCGTCAGCCTATTTAAGTCATCCTGTAAAATATCCACATCATTTGAATTGATTATCGCTCTTCCCAATTTCGCATCATCAGCAAACAAGTGGATATTTCCATTCAAGGTATTTCCAATATCATTGATGTACAAATTAAACAATAGAGGACCAAGAAATGAGCCCTGAGGTACACCACTAGTCACTTGCCTTTTCCTGGACTCAGCTCCTCCGTAAACCACTCTTTGATATCTGTCCGCCAGCCATCCTTTAATCCAAATCACCATCTTCGGATCCAAACCCATTTGCTCTAATTTATGTAACAGAGTTCCATGTGGAATCCTGTCAAAAGCCTTTGCAAAGTCAAGCAGTATCACTGAGTAAGGATTTCCTTTATCCAACTCCACTGTTACTTTATTATAGAACGTAAGTAAATTACTTAGGCAAAACCATGTTGCCCCTTATAAAGTATCATATTGCTCTCCATCCAGTCCTGAATTCTAATTTTAACTAATTTCTCCAAAATCTTAACCACCACTCCAGATATACTGATTGGTCTATAATATGCAACCTCAGTCTTTTAGCCTCCCTTGTGCAATGGAACTATTTTCCCCTCTTTCCACTCTATTTTTTAATTTTTTCTATTACTTGTTCTTGGTTTAATTCTTTCATAATATCTTCGTTTCTTTTGTGATCAAATAGGGTATACTTTGCAGTTTTTCTCATAAACTTCATTTCTGCTGTTGATAATCTTTTTTTGTCTTTTTGTTTTATTGTCCAGATTTCGCTTCCATACATTAAGACAGGTAAGGCTAATGTATTGTGTACTTTTAGCCTGGTTTGTTTTTGAAATAGGTTTGGTTACGCTACCGGCCAAGACGTCTATAGACGTTCACTTTATCATGGATGCGAAGTGCTTATTAAAATTGTAATATCATTGTTATAACAATGAAATATATGGTGGATACGAAGCGTATGCGGATGCGTATTTGATCCACAACGGCCGGTAAGGTGGTTAATTACACCTGTTATTTTTAAATATTTTGCAATTTTTACGTTTATATCTTTTTCATTTTCATATGTGATCACGCATCCTAGGTAGTTAAATGAATTCACCTGTTCTAAGATCTTGTTATCTATTATTATTTTTGTTCTTGCCGGATCTTGTCCTTTAAAGGCCATAGTTTTTGATTTTTCTGTTGATATTAGTTTCTGTTTCTGTAATTTCTGTTTAATAAGTAATAGGAAAATTAGAAACAAACATCCTATTTCCAAGCCATCAATATATCACCGCGATATACTGATGTACAAGAGTTTTGTCCAGTTCAGTTGTTGCATTATTCGTCAGGCATCCAGACGTGGCGTGACTCCTTTACCATCATTTGATATATCGTTTCATGTTTCGTAAAGAACGTATCCGTTTTCTATAGTGTATTTGGATTTTATTAAATCGTAAGTCATTAAAATGTGCATTGGATGTATGTATTGTCAATTAATATGTTTTACCTATTAGATATAAAAACAAAATTCCTTTATACTGATTTTCGGAAATTAAAGTTTTCAGTTTTTTTCGTAAAATCCCCGCATATATTGCAATTGCTATTTCCTGCCTAGAGAGCAGTTTCCTTGTGTGCATCCTACCCAAATAACACCATCTGCTTTCCCATTATTTCAAGCAAAATTTAGTAGTGATTTTCAAGACTTGAGATACTAAATGAACAACCCTTCACGAATGACTAATGAACAGACAGCTATGGTACCAGGCCAGTAAAGATATGTGCATACATGATTGGTGCAGTATTAACAAAAGATCGCGCGAGTCAAAGATAAAAGTCAGCAGACAATTTTTGAATTGAAATGCGAATTCTCTTGAACCAAATTCAATATCTGAAAGTGCCATAACAATATTCACTATATATTTTCTAGCTTTAACACGTTTACGAATTTTAACACTTTCTGTTGATTTTTATTGTTGCTCTGCATTTGAGCTGGAGGGACAGACTCCCACACATCTAGTTTTTAGTGTTTGCCAGTGCAACATATGGTTTTGCTTGTGGCTAAATAGCATAGTTTTGGGGGAAGGGACATGCGATTCATTAGTTAGTGCCTTTATCCCAGCTGTCTCTAATTGCACTATTTGTTGAGAAATATATTACACAGACTGCAAATGTTTGTACCTTATTCAGTGATACAATAAAACGACCTGCTTTTACTGACGTCTGCAGACTTATTGGCTAGTATGGAAGGCGCGTGGTTTGCCACGGGAAGCGAGTCACTATTGCCATGAGGTGAACGTGATTAAGCTTTTTTTTTTTTTTCTGTGCGAGGTTACGCGAAACTTTTCAATTTCTTTTTTCACAAAGTAAAATCAGGGGTGTGAGTTATACGCGAGGACCAGTTATATTCCAGTAAATACGGTAAGTTATTTTTAATGCTATTTGAAATGTATTATCAATATTTAGAATTATGAAGCTTTATCTGCACGTGATTAGATCTCAACTGCGTTAATTTCAACTTAGTTTATAGTGATAGATAAGGGTGAAACTGATGTACTGAAGTAAACAAACGAAAAAAATAAACATATTCCTTGAGTGTTTCTAAAATTTTGTAATATTGTAAAAAGTATGTACATATTTAACTTTTTGTTAATTCATGGGATAAAAATATTTAATATTATTTACTTATTCGACAGGCAAAGCCTAACCCATAATGTCCATGCCAAGAAAGTATCCCTCTGGGTATCAAAAAAGGAAATCAGCAGAAAAGAAAAAAGAAGAAAAGCAAAATCTCAAAAAGTCACAAGTAGATTTGTTTTCATGGCTACAAAATAAATCTGACAACGAAATTGCTACGACTTCAGCAGTTGCGATTCAAACTTCAAGAAAAAAAAAAGAAAAAAAAACTCCAAACAAGCTACACAACTTTTCAACGAAAATGTAGAAACTGTGGGATTCGTCGAAAAAGACGCGTCTGATTATACAAACATTTTGAATACAGCAAATAACGAAGAAAATAATAACGATGGTGATCAAGTGAATATAAATGATCCAGGTTTGTGGCCAAATAATATAACTGATAAATTTAGATTATTTTGCGTTAAAACTGGACTTAAACAACATCATCAAGACGCATTCGTTAAGAATGTTGAAGGTAGATAATTTCCTATATCGTACTATTTTTAAAAAATGCCAAATGGTGAAACTCAGCTTCGCAGCTGATTAGTTTACTCAAAAGCTCAAGACTCAGTATTTTGCTTTTGTTGTGTATTATTTTCCAAAAGAAGAGGAAAAGATCAATCAACACGATTTATATATGGTTTTAATAAATGGAGAAAACTGTCCTGTAATTCGAGATCATGAGCTTTTTGTTGGTTACTTTAATTCTTTTATTGCTTTGCAAGAATTATTAAAAAGGCTTAATTTATGTTCGACTCATTTGTTCTGACTGTTGACAGAACAAATCAAATTAATATAAATAAAGAAACGGAACATCTAAAATTACTTTTCCAAAGAATTGTAGATGTAATTCTATTTTTAGCAAGAAATCTGTCATTTCGAGGATCCCATGAAACAATAGGAACGCTGAATAATGGAAATTTTTTAAGTTTAATAGAATTGTTAAGTAAATATGATCCTGTGCTAATGGATCATGTAAACATAATTAAAAATACGAAAAAAAGAATTGTGCATCATTTGGCGCATAGATTTCAAGAGGAAATTATTACTGCATCAGGTAATGAAGTCCTTAATAAAATTAAAGACGATATAAAAGCATCCATATATTACAGTATCCAAATGGATTGTACTCCTGATATTTCTCACAAGGAACGAACTTCAATAATTATTAGATATGTAAATTTTGTAGACAAAAAATTAATTATAAATGAGTCATTTATAGGATTTATTGAAATAACTGATGTGACACTGGTGAAGGACTAGCAAATTCGCTTTTAAAAAGAATAGGTGAGCTTGATTTAGATATTACGAATTGTAGAGGGCAAGCATACGATTACGGTAGCAATATGAAGGGAACATATAAAGGCGTACAGTCTAGAATAATTAGTTTAAACCCTCATGCAATTTATTTACCTTGCTTATCACATTCTTTTAATTGATAATTTGTGATGCTGCTTCCAGTAGTATATATTGTAAAAATTTTTCGGAATATTGCAATGTTTATACTGTGTATTTTCTGCATCTACAGAAAGGTGGAAAATTATACAAAAGCATTTAAATATTACGCTTAAACCATTATGTGATACTCGATGGGAAGCCAAAATAGATGCAGTCAAAGCAGTGTATACACAGTTCGAACAAACTTATAATGCCTTAGAAGAATTTATTGGTGCAATTAAAGATAACACAGCAGTATCCGAAGCTAAAAGTCTACTAGATTCATTACAAGAAATGCTATTTATTTTAAGCTTATCGGCGTGGTTTACAATATTGTCAAAAATTAATAGTATCAACAAACTATTTCAAGCAAAACCAATTGTTCTGGACTCTGTTTTTAATTTAGTGAATAAAATTAAAAATGAAATCCAAATTAAGATTAAAATTTAACACATTTTTAGACGACGCAAAAATGATAGCACGAAACTTGAATATTTCCGAAGACTTCCCTGAAAAAAGAATTCGAAAAAGAAAAATATTATTTTCTGAACTAGCAGAAGATGAAGTTTTACTAAACCCGGTAGAGGAATTTAGATGTCACATTTTCAACGTTGTGATTGATACTGTTATTGTACAAATAGATGAGAGATTTAAAAATATACCCAATGTTATTTCTTATTTTAAATTAATCACTGATATAAAAACATTAGAAAAAAATGAACTAGAAAACCGCTCAAGCGATTTTGTAAAATATTATAGTAAAGATGTAAATGAAGACTTAATCCAGGAAATTGATTTGTTACGAGAATTGATCTCGGACCAAAAAAAAATGTAAATAACGCGCAAGACATATTATTATTATTATTATTATTATTATTATTATTATTATTATTTTAACGGTGTCTCCATGGAGTCAAAAGATTCATCGCGGGAGACCCGACATTGACACACTAACCATTATTTACACAATACCTGTCATACCTCTCCTTAAATTCATTCACAGTTGAAGCATTCACAACCAGTTCTGGCAAAGCATTCCACCCATTCACATTCACAACCCTACAAGTAAAAAATCTGGTCCTAACACCCTTGTTAACCACACTCTTGCACAATCTCCAGGGATGGCCCCTCGTTCTCTCACATCCTGCATTGGTCTTAAGAATATCATCAGTATCAATCCTGTAAAATCCCTTTAACAATTTAAATACCTCTATCATATCTCCTCTTCTACGTCTATCAGCTAGTTTTTGGAGCCCACAGATCATCAATCTATCCTCATAGGGAACATCCCACAGACCTGCAACAATCTTTGTAACCCTCCTCTGAATCCTTTCTACCACTTCCGCATCACCAAGAAATCCTGGCGACCAGATCTGTGCACAATAGTCCAAATGCGGCCTTATTAATGCCTTATAGAGTGGAATAATAACTTCCCTATCCCTGCTTGTTAGTGTGTTCCTCAACAACCATGTAATTTGATGTGATGTTTTGGCAATCTTAGCAATATGCCCTTTAAACTTAAGTTATCTGTCCACAATAACTCCCAAGTCTCTTATCTCATCAACTTCCTGCAGTTCAGTTCCGTTAATATAGTAAACAGCATGCGATTTCATCCTCCCGAAGTGCATCACCTTACACTTAGCCACGTTGAACTGACAGCCATTTACCTCAGTCCATCGCGTCAGCCTATTTAAGTCATCCTGTAAAATATCCACATCATTTGAATTGATTATCGCTCTTCCCAATTTTGCATCATCAGCAAACAAGTGGATATTTCCATTCAAGGTATTTCCAATATCATTGATGTACAAATTAAACAATAGAGGACCAAGAAATGAGCCCTGAGGTACACCACTAGTCACTTGCCTTTTCCTGGACTCAGCTCCTCCGTAAACCACTCTTTGATATCTGTCCGCCAGCCATCCTTTAATCCAAATCACCATCTTCGGATCCAAACCCATTTGCTCTAATTTATGTAACAGAGTTCCATGTGGAATCCTGTCAAAAGCCTTTGCAAAGTCAAGCAGTATCACTGAGTAAGGATTTCCTTTATCCAACTCCACTGTTACTTTATTATAGAACGTAAGCAAATTACTTAGGCAAGACCTACCTTTCACAAAACCATGTTGCCCCTTATAAAGTATCATATTGCTGTCCACCCAGTCCTGAATTCTAATTTTAACTAATTTCTCCAAAATCTTAACCACCACTCCAGATATATTGATTGGTCTATAATTTGCAACATCAGTCTTAGAGCCTCCCTTGTGCAATGGAATTGCCATGTATATTAAATAATAGTTATAATGAACTATTTCCAAATGTACTAACTGTATTGAAAATTTAATTTACGTTACCAGTTGCTATAGTAGCAAGTGCAGAGCGTTCTTTTAGCAAATTAAAATCGATAAAGTATTATGTTCGGTCAAGTATGTGCAAAGAACGCTTAAATGCACTTGCTGTATTAAGCATCGAAAAGGAAATTGCCAAAAATTGTAATTTTTCGGATATGATTAATGACATAGCAAAAAAAAAAAAAAATCGCATATTTAAATAAATACATATTAAGCAATATACGTGTTAGTAAAATTATGCCCCTAAATAGTAAACCTGTTTATTTTTTTTATTACTTTAAACAGTAATTAATTGTAAATAGTTTTTGTCGCTAGTTGGTGAGCCAGGTTACTTTTGTCTGTGTTAAATATTTATTTATTTTAATTATTTAATACTTTTCTTTTGTGAACTTTTTGTGTTTACTGAACACAAAACTTTTGTTTTGTTTACTGAACACAAAACTTTTGTTTTGTGTTCAGTAAACGTTATGTTAACCTGTTATATTTCGAATGTGTTTTTTTGTTTTACTGTGCCAAAATCATTTGCAGGTAAGAGGTTTTACAATACGTTTATTTCGAATCCTTTAATTTTTACCTTTGAAAAATATTTTAGCGCCCCAAAAGGTTTCTTGCACTCGGGTAGAGAAGGCCGGACCTGGTAGCATCCACTTGAACTTCTCAGTGTTTCCTAAAACTGCACTTTCACTGAAGTTGACATATTCTAAGCTGGTTTCATAGAAATTCTTAACTACCTCAAAATACTTATCTTCATTAATTTCTCTTGAATCTACTAATATTTTCAGTTGTTTTTTGAGCTGATGTTTTTAACTAAAGCCAGAGTCTTTTCAACATCCTTATGTTTCTGGCTACGTAGATGTTGGTTGATGTCGCTTCTGCCTCCATGAGCAATGGAAAAATGGACATTACAATGTTGGCATACCACTTTGTTCCATCAATAAAATTCATCACTACACAGCTTTTCCAGTTTAATAAATTTGAATTTTTCTGGATATCGTCATTAAAACTGCAGTTTCGCCTCTTTGACATTTCAAGGATAGATTTAAAGCTTTAAAAAATATGAAATTTAAACCACCACTACCACCATTGAATAACAAAACCACCGGTTAGCATACAGGCAAAACAAAGACTAACGCTAAAGCAGAACAGACACCGGGTCTGAAACGTGCAAGTGTTGCCACCATGTTTTTTTTTTTTTTCTCTCTCTCTGAATAAATCACTGCAAATATCGATATTTAGTATCGAACAATGCGACTCCATGGACATACAAATTACTGATATCCATGATATTGATATACGATTATAGGTTATGAATAATAATTTATGATTGACCAATATTAAAGGATATATTTATAGTTTTTATTAAAACGACGGGATGGCCTGGAAATATGAAAAAATCGGTACTGTCCCGTTCAAAACGGTACGTATGGTCAGCCTATTCATAGATGTTTTTAATAATCTATTTTGTATAATTCTTATGAATATTTTATAAGAATTATACAAATGTGGGAGAGTAAATTGATTGGTCTGTAGATTCTGCAGTGTCTTTTGTTTCTTTTCTTGTATATTGGGATGATCTTTCCAGTTCTCCAGTCATTTGGAATCTCTCCTGTTTCTAGTATTTTATTGAATAGGGTTGTTAAATATTGTATTGATGTGCTGTCTCCATATAACCAGAGTTCAGCAGGGATAATATCAATGCCTGGTGCTTTATTGTTTTTCATCTGTTTTATTGCATAACTTCTTCTTTTAAAAATTTTGGGTGGTCATTATTTTCTTCTGTTGGCATTGTAGTTTTGTTTCCTTGGTGAATGATAGTCTTAAAATGGTTTGAGCCGATGTTTCTTATATTTTCAATATTCCCGGTTTCATTCATCTTGTTTATCATTGTTACTGCTTTTGCTGAGAATTTCTTTGTAATTTCTCTTATAGTGTCATGCAAGACTTTTAGGTTTGTTTGTTGGTATGCTTCTTGTCATTTCTTGGTTTTTTCTTCTAACCATTTTTCTTTGGATTTTTTGCACAGGTTGTCAGCATTATTTGTTACTCTGAATTTTTCTCTATTCTCTTCAGTGTTTTAATTAGAAGAAACACACGTATAAACCACAGTGAAAATTATTTAATTGTAAATATTTCATCCTATGTATCTTAGGACATCATCAGTACAGTATTTAAACAAAATTAGGAATAACATACAGTTAGGGCGCATGATTACAATAGAATCTCATGAAAACGTGCATAACGTGCTAAAGTCGTACAAAAAAAAAAAAAAAAAAAAAAGCCTACATTCTCAGGTCGCTACATTCACAATTCATCTGCTCATCATCCATCTCAGAAATCTGGCATTATTAAATCACTAGTTTCCAGAGCACACAAATTCTGCTCCTCTGAAGAATCTTTAAACCAGGAATTAGAAGTTATCAAAAATACAGCCATCCTAAATGGATATAATCCCAAAACAACTCAAAAAATCATCAGTCACTTCTGCATACATCAAACCAGACAGGAAGAAGTGCATATGATTCCCATACCTTACGTTAAAGGCATCTCAGAACGTCTTTCTAAAATTATGAAGAAATACAATTTTGAAACTACTTACAAACCTATCAACCAAATTTACAACTTATTACCTTCTCCTAAGGACAAATTCTCACCCTTGATGTTACCTGGTGTTTATGAGATTCCATGCTCATGCAAATTATCTTACTTTGGACAGACAGGTAGGTCTGTTCAGAAACGCATCTCGGAACATCAAGACCACATTCGTCTTCTTAAACCGCAGAAATCTGGCCTCTCTCAACACGGAATTGAAAATCCAAACCATAGGATCCATTGGGAAAAGGCTAAACTTTTACATAGATCTTTATTTAAACATGAACGTTTATACAAAGAAAGTTCTGAAGCCCTACTATACAGACCAAACCTAAACCGCAACGACGTTCTTACTATTCCTAAAGTATGGGAAATTATCATACAAAATTGTGTTAAATAATTAACATTTTTTTTTTTGTACTACTTTAGCACGTAATGCACGTTTTCATGAGATTCTATTGTAATCATGCGCCCTAAATGTGTTATTCCTAATTTTGTTTAAATACTGTACTGATGATGTCCTAAGATACTTAGGATGAAATATTTACAATTAAATAATTTTCACTGTGGTTTATACTTGTGTTTCTTCTAATTATGAACGCACCACAGGTTTCGTTATTTAAAAAAAAAACAAAAAAACTTCAGTGTTTTGCTAGATTACAAGTATTTTGGTCAGTGTTTTCTTCTATAGTAGCTAGGATTTCTTGGGTTATGCATCGTTCGTTTATTTTGGATTTGGTACCTAGAACGTCTTTTGCAATTGATAATACTGTTTCTTTTCATTCTTCCCAGTATTTACCGCTGTTCTGAAAGATGGAGGGTTTTAATTTCAAGGACATCTGTTCTACAAATTGACTTCTTTGCTTTTAATTTTGATAGGTTGATTGATGTTTTATTATTTTCTGATGTTGTTTTTCCTGTTCAATTTTATCTTCACTTTGGCAGTTAATATTTCGTGGTCAGTGTCGAAATCAAAGCTTCTTAATGTTCGTACATTATTTACTGATCCTTTCCATTGTTTGTTTATGTCGATATAGTCCATGCAGTTATTCATGTTACTATCTGGGGATTCTATGTATATTTATTATTAGGGCGTTGATAGAACAATATGTTTGCAATCATTAGATCGTTTGCTTTACAGATGTGGAGTAAATGTTCTCCTTTGTCATTAAGCTCTCGGTATCCAAATTTCCCCATCACATTTTTTTTTTTTGTCTGCTGTGAACTGAACTGTCGTCTTTTAGCATTAAAATCTCCCATCACTATCATGAGTTCTCTGTGTTTTGAATTATCTATTTTCTGTTGTAGTTCTTCATAGAAATTTTTTTCTTCCTCTGAATGGTTACTGACTGGTGCATATATTTGGATTATTTTAATTATTTGGCCTTTTTCTTTTGCTTGAAATTTGGCTGTGATTATTCTGGGTGACACTGGTTTTATTTCAATTACCGAGTATGCAGGTTTCTTCTCAATTAACAATGTAACTCCTTCTCTGTGTGTGTTATCTTTTCTTCCTGAGAAGTATAGTCTTCCTTCTGATAAATCCATCTCCGCACCACTTTGTCTCTGATAAACCTAAAATACTCGATTTAAGTCTTTTTAAATTTTCCTGGACTAACTGCAATTTTCCATGTCGGTATAATGATCTTCTGTTGAGGATGGCTACATTTTTCAAGTCCTTTGCTGACCACATCGCTGATTTCTCACCTACTCTATGTGGTTTTCTTTGAGTAGGTGCGTCGGCTGTCCCACACGCAGTAGCACTATCTCGGTTTCTAGACTTTCTCTGGCAAATGGAAGTTACTGGCATAATAATGTAGCCAACTTGCCATGCCTCTGCTACATCCTTTGGTCCGCGGCTCTTTTTCTTTATTCAGAGCATCCCTTTTGGGTTTCTTCCATGCACCATCTAGGAAACGCGCATTGTAAGAGTGTGGTCTCCCCAAATAATCTCTTAAGGTGACATAATTTCCAGCTTTGTAGTTCAGTGTGTAACATGTTCCAATGGGTTATTATTATTATTATTATTATTATTATTATTATTATTATTATTATTATTATTATTATTATTATTATTATTATTATTATTATTAACATACTTCCGAAGAAAGCACGACATTACCACTGTCCCCAACTGGTGGTTAATATTATTAACAGAGACCATTTCTGACACTATGAACAAATCTAAAACTTTTTGACCTTGAGTTGCTTCTTTCTCATGCTGTTTGAGAAAGTTGTCTCGCAACAATTCAATAAATTCTCTTTATTCTTATCATGAGCTTTCTCTCCTACCAAATCAATTCTTGGATAATTAAAGTCACCCAAAATGCCATAATAAGGTTAAATTGGTGATTCATTTCTTCATCCCCTGCAACTGAGCCGCCAGGTCTGTAGTAATATCCCCACCATATATTTCATTCTGTTAGCCTCCACTTCACACCAGATCGCCTCAAACTTACCGCTATATGGGACATTGTTACCATAATTGTTTTGTTGCGTTTCTACCCTAATTGATCTTAAGTTGTCTTATATTATTAGTAGTACTTTACCTTCTCTCGTATCTCTTCAGTCATTCCTAAAAGTAGTATACCCATTACGCTCGATCCCAGTTATCATATGTATTTCGGATATCCAGGTTTCATTAATGCCAACAATCTTAGGCCACATCGTATTCAATGAAGCAACGAATCGAATCCGTTTGTTTTTGATATTATTATTATTATTATTTCAGGCAACTCCAAGGAGTGGACAGACTCATCGAGGGAGGCCCTAACATCATGTCAAGAACACTATTTGAGATTCACACAGTATCTATCATACCTCGCTTTGAACTCATTCACTCTCAAGTAAAAAACCTCTAACACCCTTGCTAACCACACTCTTGCCCAGCTTCCATGTATGGCCTCTAGTCCTCCCACAACCAATCCTATTCTCAAATATATCTTCTGAATTAATCTTATAGAAACCCTTCAGTAATTTGAGAAAAAACTTTCGGATTCTCTTTAGCCTGCATGGCTAATGTTCTTTCATAATCCGTTTTTGCTTTTCTTACCACACTTGTTACCCTTCTGGCCTGCGCTTTATACCATTCATGTGCCTGCCGGTCACCTTTCTTCTTAAATTCCCTCCATAGTTGTTTCTTTTTTTGCAGCTCAAGCTTAATGGTGTTATTCATCCATTTACCCACTACGTGATTTATTATTCGAACTCTAGGTATACAGTCAGCCATTGCCTCATGCAAACACTTCCTAACCACCTCATGCACTATCAACATCTAGCCTTTACAGTTTTACATGCCATGGCACTGAACCAATCAAACTCCTAAGCTTGTCATACTTGCCAGGCCAATAATTCCACATGTACTTTGTCTTAATTGTTAATTTTACACCTTTAGCCACCTCCCAACTCAAGACCCTATGATCCCTCTCACCAATTGGTGGCAACGTGGTCATATTCGTTGCAGCCAAATTCTCAGATACAATTACTAGGTCAAGCACTCTCTGACCCCTAGTATTTTCAATTTTCCAGATAGTTATCCCTTAATAATCACATAAAATCCAATTCCTTCCTCCCATGTGTCCTCTCCTCCTTCCAATCAATGTTACCATAGTTGAAATCTCCCATAATAATTACCCTCCTTCCACTCATTTCTTCCATTTGCATGTGCATACTATCTTCACCATCTATTCCATTACCTGCTCTATAGCAGCACCCAACTGTATATTTTGTTTTACTAGTTCACTCTCACACCAAATAGCCTCAAATGTGCCCTTTTCTCTATCCTGCAGTTCCACTTCTATTCTCCTTGCCTGTAGTTCATCAGCTATCATCAATAACACTCCTTTCCCATTTTATTCTCCCTGTCACTCCTGAACACACCATACCCCTCACATTAAATCCTGCAAGCTATATCATTTTCTGTCAGCCATGTTTCACTAATGCCGGTAACCTGTGGCCTGGAAGTGCCAACCAAGGCCAAAATTTTTCCTGCTTGTTCCTAATACTTCTGGCATTAGTATACATGAATTGCAGAAGCCCATTTGTCCCATCCCTATTTTGATGCCTTATACTGACTGTCCCATTCTGATTTGTTGTCCTTCATACTCGCTCAGGCATATTACACACATTCATACACTGAACTGTCTCCCTAAAGTCTGCATATCTACTTCCCCACACTTAATTATTATTATTATTCCTAATAACTTTTTAATTAATAACGCTAGTTTCCCTGATTCTGTACATCCATTTACACTACATTCGACAACACCTTTTCAAGTCTCTGTACACCAAAATCCATACAAATGTAAACCATCCATCTTATATAAATCCTTTCTCCCATCGAACTCACTTCACACATCCTCAATTTCACACCACTCGTCCTGCATTATTCATGCATAAAATAATTTACAATTATGGCCCTCCTTCTGTATTCTTCATTGTCATACCATGGCAACAGACTCACCATCCTAACTCTCTCACTCTTTTCATTTGCTACCTCAAGCAATTCTTTCACATTCTCACTCATAGCCATTTTGTCTCCTTTCAAATCATATGTATCTGCTACCACTATCAATTCTTTCATCCGCTGCTTTTGCATTCTAATTGAGTCGCTTACATCCTTAACGTTCGCACCAGATTGGTACGATTTTGTTCAACTCTCAACTAACACACCTCTTACTAAGGAATCTCTATACAACACTCGCTCTTTCACTTTGTTTACACTCACTAGCATACTCTTATTTTTTCTATCATACTTTTGCTGTTTTTTAGTCGCTACGCTAGGTAATCATTTTTGCCAATGCTCCAGCTGCCGATTTGCCCTGTGTCTCGCTCCGCATAACCGAGCGATCTCACTCAATGTATCAGTGTCATTATCTTTATTCTCCGATAATTTATTCATTCGTTCTGTATGTTTACCTTTATTCTCGCTTTCAATGCCACTCCCACAGCTATCTGGTACTACCTCGCAAATATCAGTATTTTCTAGATTCTCACTTTCAACAATGATATCACTCTCATGACCTGAAACACTCTTTAAATCCTCACGTTCTTTTCACTTTCTGCACATTCACTCCACTATCGTTGTATAACCAGACTCCAACCACTCTCCTCAATGCATACATTTCGCAAACGGTACATTGAATCAAATGCTTTAAATTAAAATTTTTAGATCAAAGATGGCGACCTGGACGCCATCTTTGATGTGTTCCTCTTTATGGGGGAAATGTGCACGATAATCGTATCTATCAATTTACAATTTAAAATACTCAGAAAACACCCAGACACGCTAAAATACGAAAAGTAAACAAGACTATGTAAATACTATTCAAATTCACCAATTATTACTCAAAATGACACACTGTTCAGGAGCTCTCCACAAACGCTACACACCATGTAGCCCTTTAGTGGCGAAATATTCTTGGCATTTGTGTATAGACATAACAAATTACCATCTAGCTGATATCTTTCCAAACTTGACACATGTTCTTTCAATTTCTCTTTATATTCCACGTTTACAGCGCATCAACAGTAACCCTGACACGTTCGTATGACACCAACATGTTCAACTTCACTTGTCTCTTGAAAAGTAGTGATACATGTTCTTGACTCGATTGTTATATACACTAATAGAGAGGATTAATTGGTAACTACGATTAGGACTCTCTCTCCTTCTCTCTTTCTCCTTGGTCTAAATCCATCCATCTCTTTTTTGTAGCCGATATCTTTCTATCCTAGATGCTCTCTCTATTTTTCTCTATATTCCTTGATCTTTTCATTTATATTATAAATATCGAGTTATTTTCTGATGTTTTCGTTTCTTCTGATTTGTTCTATACACTAGTAGTGAGAATTAGTTTGTAACTACGATTAAGGGTGTGCAGTTCCCTTGTGCATGTGGGGATGGAAACGATTCCTTTACGTTTTGGTTATGGTTGTCTCTGATGCGTCCAATATCAGTAGGGTTCGAAAGGAATATGTAGTACTGACATCTGACATGCTGGTCTTCCCATTAGCTGTATTCGTAATATTAGATAAGCAAAGTATTTGACCTTGTAGAATTTTTTTCTTTTCCCTCTCCAGACAAACTGAAAAGTTCCTAAGCCAAAGTATATTTTTCACCTCTTCTCATAAACATAAAGTGGCGTATTTATGTATTTCCCGCCCCTAGGCCGCAGAAAGTGCCGCCCCTGATATTTAATAAACATGTTAATTTACAGGCATAACCTATTTATATCGTAAATTGGTAAGATAAATAAATAAATATATATATTATGACTCACCCAAAATGTCCTAGAATATTCTGCATCTTGCCGCTCGCTCGGGGAAGGTATTTATCACGTCCTCTTAGTCCAATGCCTTGTAATATCGATCTCAATTTGCAGAACTGCAAAGTTGCTGACCTTTTCTTCTGTCATAGTTGTTCTATTGTAGTCCTTCAACCTCTTTAGGGCAGAAAGTGATCGTTCAGCTGAGCAATTGCCATCTTACACAGAAAAATCGCAACAGCAGTGTCCAGATTGGGATATATACACTGTAGGGCTTCCTGTCGAATTTTCCGTGAAAGTTGTAGGAATGTATTTATTTCTATGCCACTTGATTTCAGGTGCGCTCCGCAGTGCAGACATTCGTTTATAAATTCAGATTCAATATCAGTTGAAAAGTGTTGTTTAAGTTTTTTTGCCCCTTTTATGACGTCTTTTTCACATATCACATGCATTGTTGTGAAAATCCGGAACTCTTTCGAGAGGTTTACATACGACACTTTTCTTCGATTCATTTCGAATGAGAGACTGTGCAAAATTATTTCATAAGTATCAGTTTTGAAACTGACTGATAGATTATCTCGTCTTCATTTTCGTTACTTTCATATATACAGTAGTCAGAAAACCTGATGGGCTTTATCTTCCTCTTTTTCTCTTCCTCACAGAAATCAACTCCACTAAGTTTGTTCCCCTGTTCTTCATAGGATTCATAGAGTAACTCTAGTTCTTTGAAATATTCTTCGAGGGACCTGTACAGTTCATACACTGTTCCTATATCAAAGTTTACATTTTGTAATTTCTTGCTTGTGGCATTCATTCTTCCGAAAATATCACCCCATAGGCAGGTCATGATCACAACCTCCAGTGACTGAAGTTGCTGTAGAATCCCACTTGCTTCACATCGGGTAAATTTCTTCTGGGTGGTGTCATTTTCAATTTCGGACAAAGTGGAAATTATTTCCTTCCATCCCTCAAGAAAACACCCAAAAGTATCATCTCAAGCTGACTGACGAGTAGGCGAAGGACGTTTGATTACTTTTACAGAAGTTTCCAAGTGCGTTCTTCACTGATGTGTTGAAGATGTGAAAAATACGTACAGTTTCTGAAGGACATCAAAAAATGCGGAAGTGTACCGACAGGATTTGGCAACGCAAGTACCAATTAGAGGCAGAGAATGTCCAGCACACCGTGTGAATTCTGCCAATGGATTTATTTCAAGAATTCTTGCTTGCAGTCCTGTGTACTTGCCCGACATGTTACTAGCATTATCATATGCCTGCCCTCTGCAATTTGCTACATCAATTCCAAGCTCGTTTAGTGAAGTCAAAACCGCCTCTTGTAACCTTTCAGATTTGTGACTTACGTTAGGAATGAAACGCAAGAAACACTCCAGAGGAATTCCATGTTCTTTCACATATCGTACAATGAAGGATAACCGATCAATATAAGACAAGTCTAGTGTTGAGTCAACACTTATGGAATAGTACTACGCTATTTTAATTTCTGCCACAATAAATTTGATTACTTCCTCGCCCATTATTTTAATAAATTCCTCATACGTGGCAAAGGAAAGATAGGAAACGAAACCTTTTCATTTTTTCCCCCTTTTGGCAATGTGCTCAGCAAGAAAGGGATCAAATTCACTAATTAACTCTAGACACATCATTACATTTTCATTATGCACAGAACCGAAAATGTCATCCTTTCTCATCAAAGCAAGTCCTTTACTGGCCAATGTTTTTACAACGTCAACTATTCGTTTTAACACCGCCTCCCAGTACTTAATCTATTCTTCCTGTTGCTGAGTTATTTGTAAGTCCATTCTCCCTGCAAGATTTGCCCTTTGTTTCACAGCTATTAGACAGTTCGTATGACTAGTTGCTTTCTCGTGATGACTCACTCGTGCTTCTGTATTTTTCCAGTCATTAAATCCACTGACAAAGTGACTATCGTCAGCTCCCCTCCACCAAAAAGGCAACAAAGTGCACAGAAGATCTTTGGTATAGAAGATCTCTAGTACTAGGAGAGTACACAAGAAAATTTCTTATTATTTTTTTGCTATTAATCAGATTCCTCTCAATGAGTTTCTTAGAAACATATGTTACTTTTTCAGGATAAGCTTTTTGTGATTTTGAAAGCTCACTGTCTAAGTTTTGTGGAAAAAACCCGTTTAACTGCGATATACTCGCGTGTTAACGGGTTTCCACATTTAGAATTTAGAATCATTTAGAGTCCTCTTAGATGGGTCATTACTCACTATCACCTGTGATGCCAAATTCGTCATTTGAAACAGATTCAATTTCCGTCTCCTCAACTACTTCTTGTTCTTTTTCCAAATCACAATTACTCTTAGTCTGCGTGGTTAGCCTAGTTTCTATGTGCTTCGCAATCATATCACTGGGGAAGGAGTGTCCTAAATTCGATTCCTGTCGATGACGTGAGGAGCTCAAGGATCTTCCTCAGCCATAGCCAAGTTAGCCGGTCTTGGGCGTGGCCGGCAGGGTCCCCCCCTCCCCCCAGTTTATCATGGGTTTTTCATCCTGCAAGCAGGTAAACCGGCCTGGTGAACACACACGAATTACAGTCATGAATCTCTCGCCACTCCTCTACTGCATCCCCTAAGGGCGATGCAGCAGAGGAGTGGCAAACTAGTTGCATTAATACGCCAGAAACCCCTCATTAGGAGGAGGGGACTCAATCCGTCCTAGACGGATGAGAAGGATGGGATATGAGGATTAGCAGATACCGACGCAAAAAAACTGTCCAGTTTTCTTGTCTTTGATACTACTTCGTTAATTTTCACTTCCTTTTCTTTTCTCCTCTTCTTATATTCATTACCACTAAGTCGCTTTCTACCGTCACTCATGTTTTAAAATTTAAATAGTAATTTAAAACACACAGGAAGTATCGGAATGATTTACACAATTTATAACTTTTTAAAAGCAAAACAATAAAACAGTATTACCTCCACTCTGATGACAACATATGACAAGGGCACTGGGAACTCTAAAAATAATTTCAGATTTAGCACGTCTTAACTGCCACAAAGATATCAGGATACTGAACTAAAGAGTTGAAGGAAGGACAACAATTAACAATCTTAATTTGAATTCGAAATAACAAAGGAGAAGGTGTTACAGTTAGTAAGAATAATACCGACACAAAATTAATTAGCATCAATCTCTCCCGACCGCGATCCCTAATGCCTTTGTGTCAAGTTACTGACAACAATACAGTAGCTTTCCGTGCACGCGTCTCGGTCTGTATAGTTATGCAGAATCTGATTACATGCCAATATGCTTGCAGACTAAACTTACAATGAGGAAAAGAAAATATTTCTCTACTTGAGAGTGCGACATATAAGGAACATGTTATAATTATAAAAATGAGGAAATTTCCGCCGCCCTCAAAATTTGCCGCCTAGGCCCGGGCCTATACCTAAATACGCCACTGGATACATAACCATGTTCGAAGACCTTCATATCTTTATCACGTTTGCATACCATAGCTGAACTTTCACACACTTTTACCCGTTCCTCCCTTGATGATCTAGTTTCCCTGACTCTGCATTAGGTCTTATCCCAATAAGTGATTGTTCCAGGCTTGATGTGAAATGAATTCAAGTGCAGATCGTCCTTCTTATACGTCTTTTCTGCCATCAAACAGATTCCACACCTCGAAAAACTCGCATCTATTTCTTCTATTTGCACTTACCCTCACAGCTTACTAGCGTGAGACTCATCACTTATAATCCTTGTTTTATTTTTTTCCATCTTCTGTACTTAAAGGGAAACGCGTTTTTTTTTTTTTTTTTAAGTTGCCTTTCTTAGATATGTTGAAAATCCCTAAGCATGGCTACAATTCCCTACTGTTGGGAATAGTGAGACTGATGCTGTATAAATCAGTCCTATCGAGAGTTACCTAGGATACGAAAGAAGCTGTGTTGTTTTGGCGTACTCTTAAAGTTGTCACTTGCTGAATGGTGTGGTATGTGTTATTATTATTATTACTTAAGGAAGTGTGTTGGTTCGTTATTTAAACAGAGAACAGCGTTATTCATTGGTTGTTCAGTAATTTACCACCCATGTGTTATTCACAAATGCTAGTTTATAGCAAATACAATCGTACTCAGTTTTCCGGCTAAACAGAGGAGGAAGTAAGCTGGCAAAGGGCCAAAATTTCTGTATTCACAACGGACAGATAGACGTGCACCCACTAACAACGTTTTCGATCCCTCCCCCTTTTTTTTTTCTAAAAAAAAAAAGTAAAGGTTGTTAATTAGATTTACAGCAATTTGACTACGGGACAACCGTTTATGAAATAAGATTCACAGATAGTGATCTTATTCTTGAGTAAAAACTATATATTGGTAATTAATAACCATGAATATAAAATTGATGTACTGCTAATTAGTAATTAATTAGAAATGTTATTGATTTTCTTTTATTTACTGACATGACTATATTTTGCATAATTAATATGCTGTACGCCGGAGAGTTTTAAAAGTTTTTAGAATATTACAGTTCCTTCAACAGTGCTGGTTCTCGAACTTAGTCAAGTTGAATTGGAAATTTGGGATATACATTAAATGGTACACACATGAAAATATAGGATAAGATACTGGTGGTGGTGGTGGTGGGGAGCTAATGATATTACAGTTTATACATATTACAGTTTAATGACTATGAAAAAACTTCATAGTCATTAAAAGTGTGCAGCTAGAATTTGTCATTTCAGAATTAGTTTTATTATTATTATTATTATTGCAATAATTATGGTCCCATTGGGATAATAAAGGTGCTATTTAAAAAGGCAAACAATGTTCATCATTGGTGCAGCTGAAGTAATGCATTTATTATTATTTATTACTACTACTACTACTAATTATTATTATTATTATTATTATTATTATTATTATTATTATTTACCATGGAGTTCCACAGATGATCTGGAAGACATGCATCCCCAAATTAGTACAATGAGTACAGGCTGAGTGATTATTATGGAGGACTTCAACTATGGAGATATAGACTGGAAGGAAGAAAGATCACATGGCAGAAAGGAAATAGAATTTATACATCTGCTGAGAGATAATTACTTAAGGCAGAATGTGATGGAGGAGACTAAGGGTGGGCGAGTACTACTACTGCTACTACTACTACCTATTATTATTATTATTATTAATTATTATTAATACTAGTTGTGGTGGGTGATAGATGGTGTTAATGGAGATGATTCGTAGTAGAAGTGCGATGTAGTGGTTGAGACAGTTGTAGGTATCCTCCCGCGATGAGTCTTTGGACTCCTTGGAGGTGTCAGGAAAATAATAATAATAATAATAATTATTATTATTATTATTGACCAGGGAGTTCCACAGATGATCTGGAAGACATGCATCCCCAAATTAGTACAATGAATACAGGCTGAGTGATTATTATGGGGGGGGGGGGACTTCAACTATGGAGATATAGACTGGAAGGAAGAAATATCACATGGTAGAAAGGAAATAGAATTTATACACCTGCTGAGAGATAATTACTTAAGGCAGCATATGATGGAGGAAACTAGGGGTGGGAGAGTATTGGGCCTGGTCATAGTGCCTCCAATTGGTAAAAGTGACCATGCAGTCTTGACTTGGGAGATTGTAAAACACGAGGAATATTCTATCAAGAAGGGGTTATTTGTGGAACTGTAAGGCAGGTGATTTCCAATGGTACAGATTTAAGACATGCTTAGGAAGCATGTCTTAAATCTGTACCATTGGGGAAAAAACACTGCAGGGTAAGGATGTTAGTAATGCATGGGATATAGTTAAGGGTCATCTAGAGGAAGCAGTATTAAATTTATACCTAGGGTATGGAAGGTTAATCGGCTAAGAGTTAGATGGATGAGTAATATTATTAAGCATGAGCTGCAGAAGAAGAAAATGCTGTGGAGGGTATATAAAGACAAAGGTGACCGGCAAACTCATGAACATTACAAAGCTCAGGCAAGAAAGGTGACCAGCATTACAAGGAAGGCAAAATCTGATTATGAGAAGAATCTAGCTGAGCAGACCAAAGGAAATCCCAAAGAGTTCTTTTGTTATGTGGCAAGTAAAAGGAAGAATGACTATGGAAGATTAACCTTAATGAGTGATGATGATCACAAGGGGACAGAAGCAGATAAAATACTGGGTGACCACTTTGCAAGGATTTATCATCCTAGTGAGGTTACTGCTTTAACCTGTGTGACAGACACTAATGTGGGAACAGAGGTGGATGAATTGGAGGTTCTTATTACAGAATACCAATGTAAATAAAGCTGTGGGATTAGATGGGATATCATCTAGGGTTTTGCAAGAATGTTCAAGAGAATTGCCATCTATATAACTCCTACCCAATTTTCCTTTGACTAATGCTGTTTAATTTCAGTCTCAGCTCTGGTAGAGTTCCAAGGGAGTGGAAAGAGGGTAAAATAATTATTATCTTGCATAAGGGAGGTTCTAAGACTAAAGTAGTAATCATAGACCAATCAACATCTTAGGCATGGTGGTAAAAGTAATGCAAAAATTGGTAAAATAGAGAATTTAAGCATGGGTAGATAAAAATATGATACTGTATGAGGGTAAGCATGGCTTTGTGAAGGGTCAATCATGCCTTAATAATTTACGAACTTTTTATAATAGAGTAACAGCTAAGTTGAATAAAGGAAATGGCTACATGATGATTTTGCTAGATTTTGCAAAAGCATTTGAAGAATACCACATGGAACAAACACTGTTATGCAAATTAGAACAAATGGGGATGGATATCAGGAAGGGTAGTCAGTGTGTTGCATAGGTATGACTGTGGTGAAATGAGGTGGAGAGCAAGGATTATGAATGATATGCTGGCTGAAATGTGTGAGAAGATGGGAGTACAGTTTGTTAATGTGTGGAATGAGTTTGAGGGATGAAGTGAGCAGTATGGGAGTGATGGACTGCATTTGAGTGGTTATGGTGTGAGTCGCTTGGAGAGACTGCTGCTGGAAGGTAGAGAAATGAATAGAGAGAATGAATCAGATCAAAAGGATTTTAAAAAACTGTCTACTAGATGCAATGTCTAAATGTATTCCAAGGGTGAGAAGATTAAGTAAGGCAGGTGTGAGATGTATGAATAAAGAGATTAAGCATGCTATACAGAGAAAAAGGGCATTGTGGAGGCAGCATAAGAGAAATAGAAATAACCAATTTCATGAGGTCTACAAAGACCAGGCAAGGAAGGTGACTTGGTTGTGAGAGTAGCTAGAGAGGTATGAACAGCAGTTAGCTAATGAAGCCAAAAAGCATCCTAGGGAGTTCTTACGATATGTAGCCAGCAAAAGAAAGGATGATTATGGAAGGATGACATTGATTGGAGAAAATGGTATAAAGACAGCTGTTGCAGAATGTGTGGTGGAGATACTTAATGAGTAGTTCATAAAGATCTTTCAATCTTGTGAATGTGACTTCATGGAGAGATTGAGAGCAGTTGATGATGATGGGGAGGAGAGACTGACTGTAAGTGAGCAAGAGGTGTTTGGGGAGTTGAGTAAACTAGATGTAAATAAGGCTGTGGGACTCGATAATATATCACCGCATATTCTGAAGGAATGTGCCAGAGAGTTGACACCTGCTTTGACATATTTTTTTAATACGAGTCTTGCACGTGGTCAAGTTCCTAAAGAGTGGAAGGAGGCCAAGGTTGTGCCACTTCATAAAGGAGATGATCGAACTCAAGCATCAAGCTATAGGCCCATCTCTGTGTCAGGCTAAGTTGTGGTTAAGTTGTTGGAGAAACTTGTGAGAACTAGGATTCAGAGTTGGGTTGACAACAATGGTATAATCTTTGATGAACAGCATGGATTTGCTAAAGGGAGGTCATGTTTTAGTAATCTGCTTATTACAATAAAGTGACTGCTTCCTTGGACAGAGGAGAAGGATACACAGTAATATACTTGGATTTTGCAAAAGCTTTTGATAGAGTACCTCATGATAAGTTGACAGTCATACTAGAGCAGATGGGGTTGGATATTAGATTAGTGCATTCGATTGGAGACTGGCTATCTGATAGGTATCAATAAGTTATGTATGGGGGAGCGATATCCAGGAAAAGGAAAGTCACTAGTGAAGTGCCTCAGGAGTCTGTTTTTGGTCCATTGCTGTTTAACTTGTTTATTAATGATATAGGTGAAGATTTGGATGGAGATATTCAGTTGCTTGCAGATGATGCAAAGTTGGGATGAACCATGAAGTGTAGTGAAGATGTTGTGGCCTTACAGGAAGACTTGAATAGATTGAGTGATTGGGCACGGAAATGGGGATGTGAATTCAATGTTGCAAAATGTAAGGTTTTAAAATTTGGAAAACAAAGATGGGATGCAGAATTTATGCTTGGTGAGAATATATTGTTGGAGGTAGAGGAAATAAGAGATCTGGGGGTGATAGTGGATAAGGATCTAAAATTCAGGGGACACATCGCCAAAATTGTGAAGACAACACAAAGGCTTCTGGAAATGATGCGGAGGACACTGACGTATAGAAGTAGGGAGATTGTTGTTCCGTTGTATAAGGCTTTGATTATGCCACACATGGACTATTGTGTCCAGATTTTGTCACCGGGTTTTCAGAAGG
The DNA here is from genome assembly GCF_054136105.1 of Typopeltis vanoorti. Taxonomy (NCBI): domain Eukaryota; kingdom Metazoa; phylum Arthropoda; class Arachnida; order Uropygi; family Thelyphonidae; genus Typopeltis; species Typopeltis vanoorti. The sequence continues at coordinate 80,697,485 of NC_143567.1, forward strand.
ATGAAGAGATGTTGGAAAGGGTCCAAAGGCGACTGACTATGGTAGTTTCTGGCCTCTGGAATATTGAGTATGAAGAAAGATTGAGAAGATGTAATTTGTAGAATCTGGTGGAGAGGAGGAAGAGGGTAGATATGATAGAGACCTACAAGTTGGTAAGTTGTTATAAGATCAATGGTGGAGAAGTTCTACAGAGAATAGTGGGAGATCAGGGGAAAACTAGAGGTCATCCCTGGAAACTGTGTAAAGAGGGTGTTAGTAGGGGAGTGAGAGGCAGGTTTTTTTCGTGCAGAGTTGTGAATGATTGGAATGCCTTGCCTGAGAGTGTGGTGTCTGCAAGGAGTTGAGTGTGTTTATGACACGGTATGATGAGATGTATGTGTGATAAAAGGACCTCCCAGATGAATGTTTGACTCCATGAGGTCGTGGGGTAATAATAATAATAATAATAATATGACACCAATAATAATATGACAACAGCAGCCACCCTCTTATCCACTGGTTAAGTAGATAAGAGGGTGGGTGCTGGACAGATATCAAAAAGTGGTATATAGAAAGGCAGAATCGAGGCAAAAAAACAAGTGATTAGTGGTGTGCCACAAGGTTCAATGCTGGGGCCATTGCTGTTTAATTTTTACATAAATGATATAGGAAATAACCTGAAAGGAAATATAGTTGTTTGCTGATGATGCCAAATTAGGGTAATAGAGTAATAGTTAATCAAGGTGATGTGGAGAACTTGCAGGACGATTTAAATAGGGTGTCAGTTTAATGTAGAGAAATGTAAAGTTATGCACTTTGGGAATAATAGATTACGAGCCGTTTATCACATTGATGGCACTGTACTCCAGGAAATAGATGAAGCTAGAGATTTAAGGGCAGTGGTAGACGGAGAGTTAAAGTTTAGAGGACATATTGCTAAGGTTGCACATAATATTACTTGGCTAGTGAAGAACACAATTACAATTAGAGTTATGGAAGTTGTAATTCCTCTTTATAAGGTCTTGATACACCCACATCTGGATTACTTCGCTCAAGTCTGGTCCCCTAGGTTTCTTAGGGATGTGGAAGCGGTTGAGAAGATTCAGAGGCAAGGTACTGCAGAAGTTGGTTGATAGGAGGAAAAAGAGGGTATATGAAAGAAACATTTAAGTTACTTAAAGCGTTTTATAGGATAGATGCAGGGGAAATGTTTCAGCATTTGGCTAGAGGGACCAGAACAAGGGATAATCCCTGGAAGTTAAATAAAGGTCCACACCTTTATTTAACTTTATTTACTTGGAGAGTGATTAGTGGAATGGATTGCCACAGTCAGTTATGAGGTGCTTTTTCTGTTAATGGGTTCAAGGAGAGGTATGATAAATTCTATGGATAGATTGGGTCTCTCGCAATGAGTTTTCGGACTCCATGGAGGTGCCCAAATAATAATAATAATTATTATTATTATACAGGCACCTCCATGCATATATCAACTCATTAAGGAACCCATCTCATCTGGACGTGAAGTTTTATCTTAAGCATGCCCATTGCGCTTTTCTTTACTCTCTACAGTAGTAAGGTAATTTAACTTCATGCTATACTCCAATGAACAGATTCTTCAGATATTCATCAAACTTGGGTATGGATTTCATATTATATCTTGTTTTGCATAAATGCCCACACTGGGATTTAAACTTACATTTTGTTGTTTGGATAGTAGAGAGAGAGAGATGATGCCCACTTGCTATTAGAAGTCTTTTACCAATATGTCTAACTAATATATAACTTTAAATAAGTACATCTAAGGATTAAATTTATTTCGTGATGTAACTCCCTTCAGTGAGAATGGTAATCATTCCATGAAAGGATTCACACACACATGTATGCATGCACAAACACATAGATATACAAAAACCTTCAGAATACACAGAATTTTTTCTACAAGTGCTCTCCATCCAGAACTGAATTATTTGATCTCATGTAGAAAATGTTGCGTTTTAAAATTATGAAATTGATCAACTTTGAGAATGCACATCACTTAACACAATGGCCTATGCACATAGTTGATTTAACGTCAGCCTGCTGCAGATTGTGTGCACATGACAATACATTAATCCTTCATTAATTCAACATATAGAAAATAATAGAAAAAAAATGTTTTCTGAACGAGTCAATGTGTCAGTGTAGGGAAACTAGAATTCTCTGGGTGGATGATAGTGGGGGGGGGTGGCTTCTTGTGGGAATGGGTGCTTGGGGGAAGGGAGATAGGCATCAGGTAACACTGAGTCCAATGGGGTTTGGAGGAGATAATGATAAGTATAGAAGCAGTGACATTTTCATGCTTTATACTAATGCCAGGAGTATCCGGAATAAAGGAGATGAATTGGTGGCACTAATTGCATCAGCCTGGCCAAAGATTATTGGGATCACTGAGATGTGGTTGACGGAAGATGATATAATAATAACAGGAATAGAAGTAGCAGGGTGCAGCATTTTTTGGCAGGAAAGGAGGGAAAAACGTGATGGTGGAGTACTGCCTATGATAAATGATGACTTATGTCCTCTAAGAGTGGAGGCTTTTGGAAGGCAGTGACACTAATGGTTTTGAAAGCATATGGTGTGAGGTAGCGGTGGCCAAGACAGAATATTTAGTGTTGCTACAGACCAAAGAGTACAGAGGATGGTGAGCAGGAGATGTTTAGGCAGTTGAGCTTGGCAAATCCAAGAAGAATGATTTTTATGAGAGATTTTAACTACAGCAGTATAAGCTTTGAAGAGGAAAATGCATATAGTAATAAGGGGATGGAATTTCTAGAATTCTTGAGGGACAAATGTCTTAGGCAACATGTAATAGAGGGAACAAGAGGTTCAAGAGTTTAGGATTTGGTCATAGCATTAGAAGAGCTGATAATAACTCAAATGACATCTGTCCCCCCAGTTGGAGAGAGTGACCATGTGGTTTTGACTTGGAAGATGAATAGACATGTATGAGTATCAAAGAAAAAGGAACATATGTGGAATTATAAGGTGGGTGATTATAATAGTCTTAGATGTCAACTTGGGGCAGTTCCATGGAAGGCAGAATTGGAAGGCCAATATATCATTAGTGCTTTTGAAATTGTGAAGGAATATTTGTTAGTGGCAATAGTAAGCTGTATTCCATGAGTGAAGAAGTGGACACAATTTGTGGATGACAAACAATATCAAACAGGAATTGCAGGTAAAAAAGAGATTATGGAGAGCTATAAGGAGAGGGATGGAGAGCAGATGCATGAAGAATATAAGACTCAGGCCAGCAGTAGCTAGTATGGCGAGAAAGGCAAAACTGGAATATGAGAAGAGATTGGCACTAAGATCCAAAGAAAATCCTATGGAATTTCTTAGCTATGTGGCCAGTAGGAGGAAAAACGATTCTGGAAGAATGACATTGTGGGATAAAAATGGGAATAGAGTGACTGATGCAGAGAACATAGTGGAGTTGTTCAATGAGCACTTTATTGGAGTATTTCATCCTGGAGAAGAAGGTTTTAATGCTAGAGGGGTAGGGCAGGTTCAAGGTTTAGAGGTGCAAGAAGAGAGTGTGTTCCAAATACTGAATGCTCTGGATGTCAGTAAAGCAGTAAGACTGGATGGTATTTCATCACGGGTTTTGAGAGAATGTGCTAAAGAACTGAAAGCTCCGTTGACCTGGCTTTTCAATGAAAGTCTGGCTGCGGGGAAAGTACCCGAGGAATGGAAGGAAGATAAGATAGTGCCGCTGCACAAGGGTGGCCACAAACTGGAAGTGTCTAATTATAGTTCAGTTTGTGTGTCATCAGTAGTTGGTAAGATATTGGAGAAATTAGTGAGGGACTATATACAGCGCTGGGCAGATGAGGGTGATGTTATCTGTGAGAATCAACATGGATTTGTTAAGGAGTGCTGTTGCTTAAGTAATATGATTACCTTTTATAATAAAGTGACAAGAGCAGTTGATGAGGGAAAGGCATACCCTGCCATTTTTTTGGATTTTGTAAAGGCACTCATTTAGTGCAACAAGATAAGGTGATATTTAAGTTACAGCACACAAGTTTACATGTCAGGTTAGTCAACTGGATTCAGGATTGGCTGTCTAATGGGTATCAGAGAATTGTGTATGGTGGGATTCCATGGGGCTTAGTACTGGGACCTGTATTGTTTAACCTTTATATCAATGACATTGTTAATGGATTGTAAGGAGATATTCAGTTGTTTGCAGATGATGTGAAGCGGGGAAGGGTTATTAGTAATAGTACCAATGTGGTGGTCCTGCAAGAGGATTTGAATAAACTAGACAGATGGGCAAATGAATGGGGTGTTGGTTTAATGCAGCAAAATGTAAAGTCTTGAAGTTTGGGATACATCGATAGGAGGCTGTATACTCAATTGGGGAAGCTGTACTGGAGGAAGTAGGGGAGGCAAGAGATCTGGGGATGATGATTGATAGTAAGCTGAAATTCAGGGGGGCATATTGCAAAGATGGTGAAGGTAATAGGATTGCTGCAATACTGAGAAGGACTCTGACCTACAGAGATAGAAGAGTTATCATTCTGTTGTATAAGATCCTGATCAGACCACACTTTGACTATTGTTCTCAAATTTGGTCCCCAGGATTTGAAGGGGGTAAATTAATTGTGGAAAAGGGTGCAGAGGCAGATAACAAAGATGTTTTCAGGACTGTGCATGTTAATTATGAGGATCAGCTGAGGGAATGTGGACTGCAGAGTTTTTTATTATTATTATTATTATTATTATTCGTGACACCTCCAAGGAGTCTGAAGGCTCATCGCTGGAGGACACCTACAACTGTCCTCCCGCAGTGGAGAGTTTGGTGGATAGAAGAAGGAGAGGTGATAGGATCAAGACTTTTAAATTATTTAGAGGCAGTTGTAGGGTGGACACTGTGGAGTTCTTTCACTTGGTGGAGCAGTGAGAAGGAGTGATGACAAGGGACCATCCCTGGAAAGCATGAAAATAAGCTGTGAGGAAGAGGGTGAGGAGTGGTTTCTTTGCATGGAGGGCTGTGGAACCATGGAAATGCATAGCCTGATAGAGTGGTGAGAGCAAGAACGGTTAATGAATTCAAGGAGTGGTATGATAGACTTTGTGTTTCCTTGGAAGGACTCCCGCAATGAGTCTCTTGACTCCATGAAGGCCTGAATAATAATAATAATAATATATAGCAGACCTAAGAGATTCTTATGCTAAACATTCAATGTTTTCACTTTTTTTTTTTTTTTTTTTTGGTTTTACAGGAAGAGGAAGAAGTCAATCATAGATTACTCAGATTCTAAAAATGTACTTTATTCAAAATCCTCATTGATGATCTTGATATTCTACAACCGTTATTGATATCTGCCAAGCAGAGCCAATATAAATGAATCTGTATCTTTGATATATGTAATCCTGCATATGCATTATTGTCTTCTTATTTTTATTACTCTTTTCATTATTAATGATAGATTATTATGTTACAAGATTTTATTAACTCAGTATGTTTGAAGCTAATAATATAAAAATCATAATATAATAGATTTACACTATTAACACACTTCTCTTTCCTTATTAGTCTGTTAAATTGAGAGCATTTAATCATAAGAGATTTTTAATGAAATCCAGTTTGTCGAAATCCTCTCATAGTAATATTCAGATGTTACTTAATTAAGGGATTGTGAAAAAAGGATAATTATTTCATTTTTTACAATTTATCTAGTGGTCTTGCTTCCCTTCTCTATTATGTATGTTTATTTTCTTATTAATTTTTTTAGTTTTATATGTCTATGTTTTTATTTTGGTTTGGTCTCAGGTTACAAGTGCAAAACCAGATACAAAGAAAATCATTTTACCAATCTGGAATCTCTATTCTAGAGACCAAGCATGGATCGTTTTCAAGCCATTTTAAGTTTCTATTCAGCAGGGAGAGACCACACACACCAGCAGTGAAATGCTTTATCTACTTTAAAGACACTCCCAGATATCTGTACCCATAACACAAGATTCACATAAACCTAGCTTTTGGTTTGAAAGTTATATATGCTATCCACTAGATCCTGTTAGCTGGAAAAATACAGATAAACTTATTTTATTTATTTAATTAATTCTGTATATGAATTCTCTCATTGAAGGGTTGTAAATCATTGGAAATCCTGTTCTAGAAACGAGACATGGAACTTATTCTTGCCACTTTGGGCCTCCAAGTAGGCAGGGATAGTCTCACGTCAGGTGATGAAATTCAGCTACTTTCTAAAGACACTCAAAAATATCCATATATCCACTCTGTTATGAATGCCAGATTAGAGGTCTGACATTCATAACAGGGTGACAGCTGCTGGATTAAGGAGATACATAATACAGATGCACAGTTTTTCTGCCTTTTGCAAATATAGAAAAAAAATTATGGTATTAATAATCTTTTGCAAAGATCATTAATACCATAATCTGTTATGATGTTCTTACAATTTTATCAACATGGTCCCTGAACTTCAAGTCTTTGTCCACAATCACTCCCAGATCTCTTCCATATCCTTTAAATTTCTCCATTAATTGCATACTCTGCATCTAAACCTTGTGTACCAAATTTCAAGGCCTTCCACTTTGCAACATTAAACTGACAGCTCCAAACATTTATTATTATTATTACACCCTCCATGGAGTCGGCAGACTCATCGTGGGAGGTTCATTCAACTGACAGCATATTTATCGTATTGAATCTCAAAATCCTTAACACTTCTTGCATTAACATCACACTCTGGTAATGCGTTCCATTCACTAACAGTTCTCTATGTAAAAAAAATCTACTCCTACACCCCTCTTCACCACACTCGTATATAACTTCCAGGAATGACCTCTGGTTTTTTCCTCTCTCGCCTTCTACTCTTTTTATAATCTCATCTGGATTAATCAGATAAAATCCTCTCACTAACTTAAATGTCTCTATCATATCACCTCTTTCCCTCCTATCCATCAAACTTGCAATCCACATTTATTGATTGCAAGGCTTTTAATCGTAAGAGATTTTTAATGAAATCCAGTTTGTCGAAAACTGCCAAGAGTAATATTCTGGGCAGATTTTGCTCAGAATATTACACTCCACAGGTTACCTGCCATTTTTGAGACACTGCTCCATCATACATAACCTGCTGGTATTGTTCAGAGAGCCAGTCTCTGATCCATCTAACCAATATACTATCTATTCCCATTCTCTGTAGCTTGTAAATCAACTTATCATGTGGTAATCTATCAAATGCTTTTGCAGAGTCTAAGAATATCACTGTATATGATTTTCCCTTATCTAATATCCTTATTCTCGCTTATTCAAATCTTCCTGAAGGGAATTAACATCAGCAGTGCTACTTATAATTCTTTCCAACTTTTGCATCATCAGCAAACAGCTGAAGTTCCCCAGTCAGTCTACATGATATATTGTTTACAAACAAGTTTTACAGCAGGGGGCCCAAGAACAGAACCCTGGAGCACGCCACTGGTTATCCTCCTTTTTTGAGACACTGTTCCATCATACACAACCTGCTGGTATCGTTCAGAGAGCCAGTCTCTGATCCATCTAACCAATATACTGTCTATTCCTCTGCAACTTGTACACCAACTTATCATGTGGTAATCTATCAAATGCTTTTGCAAAGTCTAAGAATATCACTGTATATGATTCTCCCTTATCTGACACACTTTTGTCACCTTATCATAAAATGCAAGTAAATTACTAAACAGGACCAATCCTTTACAAATCCATGCTGACCATCATAAAGAATGCTATGTCCATCAACCCAATCCTGTATTCTATTCCTTATCAATCTCTCTAACACCTTGACCACATCTGCAGTTATACAGACTGGCCAACAGTTGGAGACTTCTCTCTTAGAACCATGCTTATGGAGTGGTATTATTTAGCTTTCTTTCTACTCCTTAGGAACCCTACCCACCTCAAGACTTTCAATAAATAACCATGTTAAGGGCATAGACAATTGTGGTGCACATTCCTTAAGAATATGAGGTGATATGTCATCCATTTCCACAGCCTTATTCACATCTAACCCAACCAACATCTGATACACTTCTGTTTCTTTCACTTCCAATTTTCCTAATACTTGCCTCTCTTCTATATATTGCACAGCATCATTTACACCAGTATGATATATGCTGATAAAGTGCTCGTTCAGTTATTCCACTATATCCTTTGCTACTGTTAGTCTGCTGCCATGATTCTCCACCAGTGTTAATCTGCCATAATTTGTCTGCTCATATAGTCTATTGAGATCCTCTTAACATCTACAACATCTACTTCTCATAGTTCTTTCCAACTTTGCATCATCAGCAAACAGCTGCACATCTCTAGTTAAACTGGTCCCAATGTTATTAATGAACAAGTTAAGCAATAATGATCCTGAAACAGTGCCCCTTAGACACTCTGCTGATGATCTCTTTTGTGATGCATACACAACCTGCTGATACCTGTCTGACAGCCAATCAGCTATCCAACTCACTAGTCTATTATCTTATTATTATTATTATTACCACCCCAAGACCTCATGGAGTCAAAGACTCATCTGGGAGGTCCTTTTATCACACACACAGCTCATCATACTGTGTTTTAAACACATTCAAACTCTTTGCAGACATCACATTCTCAGGCAAGGCATTCCAATCATTCACAACTCTGCATGAAAAAAACCTGCCTCTCACTCCCCTACTCACACCCTCTTTATACAGTTTCCAGGGATGACCTCTGGTTCTCCCCTGATCTCCCACTATTCTCTGTAAACCTTCTCCAGCTTTGATCCTATAACAACCCCTTACCAACTTGTAGGTCTCTATCATATCTCCCCTTGTCCACCAGACTCTGCAAATTATATCTTCTCAATCTTTCCTCATACTCGACATTCCAGAGGTCAGAAACTACCTTAGTCAGTCTCTTTTGGACCCTTTCCAACATCTCTTCATCCTTCTGAAAACCCGGTGACCAAATTTGGGCACAATAGTCCATGTGTGGCCTAATCAAAGCCTTATACAACAGAACAAGAATCTCGCTACTTCTACATGTTAGTGTCCTCCGCATCATTCCGAGAAGCCTTTGTGTTGTCTTCACAATTTTGGCGATGTGTCCCCCAAATTTTAGATCCTTATCCACTATCACCCCCAGATTTCTTATTTCCTCTTCCAACAATATATCCTCACCAAGCATAAATTCTGAAACCCATCTTTGTTTTCCAAATTTTAAAACCTTACATTTTGCAATATTGAATTCACATCCCCATTTCCATGCCCAATCACTCAATCTATTCAAGTCTTCCTGTAAGGCCACAACATCTTCACTACACTTCATGGTTCATCCCAACTTTGCATCATCTGCAAACAACTGAATATCTCCATCCAAATCTTCGCCTATATCATTAATATGTAGAATCCCATCCATTTCAGTTTAGTTTCTAGACATGTGGCATTCTCTCAAAGGCTTTGAAAAATCTGCATCTCCTTTATTGAGTGAATTTGTCACCTTGGTGTAGATACTGAAGTATATTGCTAAAGCATGACCTCTCTCTCTCTCGCTCTCTCTCTCTCTCTCTCTCTCGGAAGCCTATGCTGATAATCATAAATACTGCTATTATCATGTTAAAGATACCAAGCAACTTTCTACATGCTGCTATTATCAATCCATCTCTGAATCCTAATCCTCACCAACTCCTCTAACACCTTAACATACCAGACACGCAGATTAGCCTATAATTTGTAGCCTTAATCTTATTCCTTCACACCTTTATGAAAGGATAAAACTAAGTGGAAAATTTTTCCCACATTCCATGCCTTTGGGACTCATCCTATTTCAAGGCTCATGTTAAACAGGTGTGCCAACAGTGCCATTAAAATTCCCTAGAGATTTCCTTCAAGATGTTCAACGTGCAATAATAATAATATTATTATTATTATTATTACTCTTGACACCTCCAAGGAGTCTGAAGACTCCTCGCGGGAGGACACCCACTTTATAACTCTCTGTCTTCCACTACTATACCGAACCTCTACTACCAATCATCTACATCAATCCCATCTACTGCCCACACCCACCACCACCACAGCTAGTATTTTTTGTCTGTAAATTGTGTGTTCTGAAGGGCTGATTTGTCTGTATGCTGGATGAAAAACCTGAGTTTCCAGGAGAAAAAAATCCCGCTATCTCTGTATGAGATCGGCTAACTCACCTTCAAATGAAAAAGTTCATATTAAGATTCCTCCCATCAATCGAAATTAGGCCTTTTCTAATTGAAGGGTGCAATGTACTCTCGTTCTTCCAATTGCGCTACGGAGGCAAATTTGTTCTACCCAAACTTGTATGACAGAACTGAAAAAATCTAATAAATATATTAACATCAAGTTTACTTAATTCTTCATGTACTTCCTATTCATTCAGTACTGGTTTCTCCTCCACCATACCCTCCACACTCCATTCAGATGAACACCTCCATTCCAGCTTCTCATGATGTTGCCTTCATGAAATACACTGATAAACTGCTCACTGAATACTTCAACTACAAGGGCTGTTCGATAAGTCCGTGCAAAGTCTAAGAGATGCCGCCACCAGTATGCATTAAGGTTATTTTTAGTTGCTGACAACTGTTGGAGGATCAGACACTAAGTTTCATTCAGATAGATCTATTACTCTGTGTTTAGTGTTCATTTGAATTGATTAAGTACCATGATTTGTGAAAAATCAATGAGAAAGAATTTCGTGTAGTGATTAAACATCACTTTTTGAAAGGCAAAACGGCTCGGCAAACCAAAGCTAAGCTTGATAAACATTATGGTGAGTCTGCACCTTCGATTAGAACGGTTTATAAGTGGTTTAGTAACTTTCGCAATGGCCATATGAGCACAAGTGATGTTGAACGTTCTGGATGCCCTGTTGAGGTCAATACTCCAAAAATTATTGAAAAAATCCATGATATGGTGATGGATGATTGAAGAGTGAAGGTGTGTGAAATTGCTAAGGCTGTGGGCATCTCAAATGACCATGTACATAATATTTTACATGAACATTTACATATGAGAAAACTATCCGTAAGATGGGTGCAGCGTTTGCTCACACTGGATCAAAAGCATCAACATGTGAATTGTTGCAAGGACAAATTGAAGCTGTTTCAACAGAATCTAGAGGAATTTTTGCATCGTTTCATAACAGTGGATGAAATATGGCTTCATCACTACCAGTCTGAGACCAAGGAACAGCCAAAACGAGGGTTGCAAGCGGGGAATCTGCACCCAAAAAAGTGAAAACTGTTCCTTCAGTAGGAAAGGTTATGGCCACCATCTTCTGGGATGCTTGTGGCATAATCTTCATAGACTTCTTGAAAAAGAGGAAAAACACTATTATCTGTTTCCAACTTGAAAAAATGGTTGTCAGGAAAAAGATTTTCATCAAACGATGAGGTGATTGCCGAAATAACTGCCTATTTTTAAGAGTTGAACAAATCATACTATATGGACAGGATCAAAAAACTTGAGCATCGTTGGACTAAGTGTGTAGACCTCAAAGGAAACTATGTTGAAAAATAAAAAATGTTTGTTCCAAAAAAATTATGTTTTCTTCATTTTTGCATGGACTCATCGAACAACCCTTGTATATTTGCTGCATCAGTTATTAGTCTGTTAGTATGATCAACTAGTATCATCCTTCCATAGTCATTTTTCCTTCTACATGCCACATATCGAAACATTAGGGTGTTGCTTAGCTTTATTGGCTAATTTCTTCGTATACTGCACTTTTGGCTGTCTTTACTAACCAAGTCACCTGCCTGACCTGCTCTCTCTTTGTACTCTTCATGCAACTGATTATCACTGACATTCATGTTGTGTTTCCTCCACAATGGCTTCTGCTTGAAAATAACATCAGTATCTTTTCATTATAAAACAAGGGGGATGTCCCAGATTCACACACAAGGTATAGCATATTGACTATATGGTATATATTTCTTCTCTGCAAATGTTTTACAAACCATTATGCCAGGTTGGCAGGAAAACGACCCAGATGAAGACCAAGATATAGGTGGATTGATACGGTACAAAGTGCCTTAGACGATAGAAATATAAGATCTGATAATGTTGGAGTCTTGACAAGTAACAGACTGATTTGGAGGAAAATTGTAGATAGGAAGTTAGTAATGATGTAATTTTTTCATGTAGTACTGTCATATCCTGTACACCCCTTGAGGGTACATGGCAGGAATTTGATGATGATGATTATGCTAAAAACATAAACTAGATGTGTTTAAAAACTATCAATCATCACTAATATCATGCTTCTGACATATGTAGTTTCAGTTGATAAAGAACAGAAAAGGAGAGTGGAGGGGGGGGGGAGAAAGAGAGAGAGGTGTGATATAGCATTTAGTAACTAGAAGGAGGAGTGTAGATGGGATGGCTTCAGACACAGTGACAAGCCAGAGAACATGCAGTTAAAAGGCAGAAATATTATGTAGTAGATGGTGGTTTATGCATTGCAGACAGTATATTGTGTTGTGTAGTTGTTTTCCAACAAGTCCTAGGACTCCATGGAAGTGTGGTAATAATAATAATGCTCAACACCTCTTGTACTCTCATAGTGCTAAAAATCCCATTGGCAGCTTATTCCACTTGCTCATCATATGAGAGAAACCTAGACCTTACCTTTCTTCTTGAACATATTCTTATTCAGCTACTAGTGATGGCCTCTTTCCACTTGCTTTACCATTAATCAACCCAATAAATAATAAACATTTTACGTTTATTATTTATTTGAAGGTTGTATTGGATCGTATTCCTCAGGAAACACATAAAATGAGAAACTTATAGAGGACAGCAGTAGAAGAAAAAATTTTTTTTTCTAGGGGGTTTAAACTCTGAAAAGGTGTTGAGTGGCTGCAGCATGCATTTAAATGGATTTTGTAAAGAGGGAGAAATTATTGATCCTAGATTCAGATGAACAATCACCATGGAAGTATTTATAGAAGTTGCATGCAGAAAAAAAAAACAACAGAAATACCTGAGTGAAAGTGTGTTAAGTGAATTGGTAAGAGATGGTTCATCAATCAGCCTCATTTCTCTCTGCTGTACTGAATCAAGTATTTTTAGGGAGATCTTAGGTGCACCATCTCATAATGTGAGAGCAGTATTCAATGATAGGGAAGATTTGTGATTTTTATTGGGTTAATAGTTGTTTAGAGAGAAAGTATTACCATGCTCTTTGACCTTTTAAGTTAATAAAGGTACAGCGAGTCTAGCAAGTAAAAAGTATGAAAGTAAATGAAAACATAATGAATGACAGCATACAAGTATGTCCTTTGTAGTGCCCATTCTTGGCTTTTTTAATGCCTTAACTACTTGTGATTTTTTTTTTGTCTTCAATAAAAATGTAATGCACAATTGTTATTATGCTTACATGGGGTCTGTTCAAAATGTATCTGAATTGCATGTGTACAGTATTTCACTGTCAACCATATGCTCATTTTCACAGTGCAGAATATAACTGTAGGTTCAAGTAAGTTAAGGTAGGCATTGTAGTACCATCTGTGGTTAGTCATTAAATATGTTTTGTGGTTTATCTGAAATATGTTTTCTGGTAGTTTTTATGATATCTCTAAGAATGGAACAACAAGTTTCCGGTTAAAAATGGCTAGTGATACATATGAGTTAATGAAAATACTGAAAATAGCATATGAAGATGTTACTATGTGATGCATACAACCTTTTGAAGGGTTCCATTAAAGACGAAAGAACTATAATTAAAAGCAATCTTCTTTCTTAATGATCATTCAATAGCTACAATTGATAAAACTATGGTAAAAAATTCATTAATAACTGTTTTCAGTGTAATTGAAGAGATTCAAATTACCACAGTGAAATACAGTTTTTGTGAGAGCATCGAATGTACCTCATTGGAGATACTTTAGAGCATCCATAACCTTATTTCATTAGATGTTTCTGACAGTAGAGGAAACTGTAGTCAAGTGCTTGCAGCAGAAGGTTATTTTTAAGGAGTTTTAGTTTTGATGTGGATTCCACCCATTAAAGGTTGTAAATCTAACAGATAAGCTTAGGTGCTGACAGTTATTCATGACTTATTTTTAACAGTATTAACAACACCGAACAATTTTATCAAAAGATGTCTTTTGATAAAATTGTTTGGTGTTGTTAATACCGTTAAAAAGAAGTTATGAAAGGTTGTAAATGTATGGTACATTAGTACTGTGGGTGAGATGAAGGTAATACACTTTTTTCAAACCACTCCAATAAGCTGGTTGGTGATTCCAGGTACACGAAATACGTACCAACACAAATGGTAGATTAAATTCAAAGTCCTATAACTTTGAATATTCTCCGTGCATTCCTGTCATTCTGGATATACATTTTAGTGGACCCCCTCTGTTGGAATTTACTGATATGCAGATTTACTTATCCTAAGATATTGTTTGTTTTGGAAGTCATTTGATTTGTTTCATTTTACTAGAAACTGTGTGATTCAACTAGGCTGTACTACATATGTAAAACATTTATCCATATCACTTATTGAAAGGATCACCTTCACCAGAGATATGTGTTTTTATCGTCATAAGATGGCAAACTTCAAAACCCCATATCTCCTGTCATTTAATTTACAATTTTTAGACAAACAGATATATTCTGAGGTAAGTGCATATGCCTTCATTGGTTTCACTTTTGTTCCTATTTTCAGTTAACAAAATGATTAAAATATAAGTAATATACAAATAATGCTTTTGATATCACACCAGCAGTAGTGGAGGTAGTATGTGTGTGTTTCTAGTGTTAAATATAACTATTGCATGTATTTATGTTCAATTTTATTACTTAAAAAAACTATTTTCCTAGTTGTATTATTATTATTATTACTATTACAGGCAATTCCAAGGAGTCCTTAGACTCATCGAAGGAGGACCTAAACATCATGTCAAGAACTATCCAACATTTGCACAGTATCTGTCATATTTTACTTTGACCTCATTCACAGTCATGGCACTCACAATAGATTCTGGCAGCTTATTCCACTCATTCACCACTCTCAAAGTAAAAAACCTAGTTCTAACACCCTTGTTAACTCCACTTTTTCTCAGTTTCCATTTATGGCCTCTAGTTCTCCCACCACCACCAGACCTGTTTGGAAAAATTTCCTCTGAATTAATCTTGTAAAAACCCCTCAGTAATATGTATGCCTCAATCATATCATCACTTTTCTGCCTATCAACCAGTTTCTGTAACCCACAAATCATAAACCTGTTCTTGTGAGGTTCATTCCACAGATCAACTACCACTTTGGTTACTCGCCTCTGGATCCTCTCTGCCTCTGCTTCATCACCATAAAACCCTGGCATCAAGATCTGCGCATAGTAGTCAAGATGAGGGATCTTATCAATGCTCGATAAAGAGAAACAATAACCTACTTGTTTCTGCTCATAAAAGTATTCTTCATTAACCAAGTGATCTGATGGGCTGTTTTAGCCACTTTTGCTATGTGATCCCTAAACTTTAATTCCCCATCCACTAACACTCCCAAGTCTCTGGCTTCGTCAATTTCCTGGAGATCAGAGAGTAGTACAGTTCCACAAATGTGATATACAGCTGGTAATCTTTTCCCAAAATGCATAACCTTGCACTTTGCCACATTTAACTGATATCCATTCTCCTTTGCTGATCAGCTGATATGCTGATCAATTGGTAATTTGCGACGTCAGAGTTGGAGTCTCCTTTATGCAATGGAACTATTTTCACCTCTTTCCATCTCCTCGGCCTAACCCAAGTCTGAGACTTAGATTAAACAATATGATGAAGGGCACTGAGAGTTTCCTCACATCTTCACATAAAACTCGAACTGGTATACCATCCAATCCAACAGCTGTATTGACATGAAGGTTCTTAATATGCTGTGCACCTCCATTTCATTTACCTCAGTTCCCATATAATCGATTGGCCCTCTAATTCATGCAATATCACCATCTGGATGATATACTCTTGCAAAGTGTTCACTCAGTAATTCCACTATTTCGACCGATTCAGTTATCTCCCTGCCATCGGCATTCATTAAAATCATTCTGCAATAAACACTCTTTCTTTTACTTACAGCATATGGAAAGAACTGTTTGAGATTATCTTTAGCCTGCATTGCTAATTTCCTTGACTCTGCTTTTGCCTTTCTTACTACACTAGTTTCCCTTCTGGTCTGTGTCCTGTACTGTTCATGTGCCTGCTGGTCACCTTTCTCCTTAAATTCCCTCCACAATTGTTTCTTTTTTGCAGCTCCAGCTTAATGATGATATTCATCCATTTAACTCCCACTTGATTTACTCTCCTGACTCTAGGTATGAAGTCTGCCATTACCTTCCTCAAACACTCCTTTATCACTTCCCATGCACTATCAACATCCAGTCCTTGCTGTTTTACATGCCATGGCACTGATCCAAGCAATCTCCTTAGCTAGTCATGCTTACCAGTCCTGTAATTCCATATATACCCTGTCTTAATTAAAAATGCCACACATTTGGCCACCTCCAGATCAAGACCATATTATCACCCTCACCCATTGGTGGCAGTGTGGGTCATATTGGGAATAGCTCCTGACCTCATTCTCACACCAGATAGTTCAATGATGTGGAGGACACTGACGTGTAGAAGTAGGGAGATTCTTGTTCCGTTGTATAAGGCTTTGATTAGGCCATACATGGACTATTGTGCCCAGATTTGGTCACTGGGTGTTCAGAAGGATGAAGAGATGTTGGAAAGGGTCCAAAGGAGACTGACTAAGGTAGTTTCTGACCTCTGGAATGTCGAGTATGAGGAAAGATTGAGAAGATGTAATTTGCAGAGTCTGGTGGACAAGGGGAGATATGATAGAGACCTACAAGTTGGTAAGGGGTTGTTATAGGATCAAAGCTGGAGAAGGTTTACAGAGAATAGTGGGAGATCAGGGGAGAACCAGAGGTCATCCCTGGAAACTGTATAAAGAGGGTGTGAGTAGGGGAGTGAGAGGCAGGTTTTTTTCATGCAGAGTTGTGAATGATTAGAATGCCTTGCCTGAAAATGTGGTGTCTGCAAAGAGTTTGAATGTGTTTAAAACACGGTATGATGAGCTGTGTGTGTGATAAAAGGACCTCCCAGATGAGTCTTTGACTCCATGAGGTCTTGGGGTGGTAATAATAATAATAATAATAATATTCGTTATAGACAAATTCTCAGTTACTAGATCGAGCACTCTGAACCCCTAGTATATTCCATTACATGCTGTCTCAGGTAATTATCCCTTAGTAACTGCATAAAATCCATTTTCTTTTTTCAATATGTCCTCTACTCCTTTCAATCTATGTTGCCATAGTTGAAATCCACCATAATAATCACATGTCTCCTCTACTCATTGAATCTATTTGCCGATGCCTGTTATCTCCATCATCTTTTCCATCCCCTGGTCTATAACATCATCCAGCTGTATATTTTGTTTTCCTGACCTCAATCTCACACCAGATAGCTCAAGTGTGCTGTTTTCACTGGCGTGCAGTTGAACTTCTATGCTCTTTGGAAAGAAGTTCCAAAGAGCATAGAAGTTCATCAGCTATCATCATTAATACCCCCCCCCCCCCATTCTTTTCTTTCTATCCTCCCTGAACACACTATACCCCTCACATTCTATGCCATTAACTATGTCATCTTCTGTTAGCCATGTCTCACTAATGCTAATAACCTTGGGCAAGGATGAGCCAACCAATGCCATAAATTCCTACTGCTTGTTCCGAATCCTGGTATTAGCATACATAAAGTGCAATAGCCCCTTAGGGCCCATTCACTGTTCTGCTGCTTTATACTAACTATCCTATTCTGGTTTGTTACCAGTAGTACTTAGGCATATTATATGCAATTCTTACACTCAACAGCATACTCTCCCCTAAAAGTTCTAGTTTCCCTGATTCTGCACATCTACTTTCACTTCATTCAAGAACACCTTTTCCAGTCTCCGAACACCAAATCCATTCAGATGCAAAGCATCCTTCCTGTATAAGTTCTTTCACCCATCAAACTCTCTCCACACATTCACAAACTCCACGCCGCTCCTCCTGCATAACCTGCCCATCTAGTCATTCGCTATTTTATCCCTCCCTCTCAGCTTTACTCTGTCATACTGTGACAACATGCTCACCATCTTAACTCTCTTACTCTTTTCTTTTGCTACTTCTAGTAATTCATTAATGTCCTCTCTCATTCCATAATTTTCTCCTTTTAAATCATTTGTTAAAGCCACTCCGATCATTTCTTTTACCCTACCCTTTTATGCTCTGATAGCCTCACTAACATCATTAATTTTCTCACCAGGAAAGCATGGTTTTGTCAAACTCTCATCAATCACACTTTTTATGAATGAATTGCTGTACAACATTTGCTCCTTGATTTTTCTTTCTCTGTTGGTCAAGCCCTAATTTTTCTTATCTCACACTTTTTTCTTTCTGTTATCAGATGATCCACTCACCAGACATTTTTGCATTTGCTCCAGCTCCTGTATCACCCTGCACAGACTGCAACCCTCATTGCAGTCAATTCTTCATTCTTTACATCAACCACACTAACTTTTATTTTTATATTCTTGCATTCTTTCACTCCCTCGGTTATTATAGAGCATCTTGATGGAGTGGATTGGTTATATTATTATTATTATTATTAACTTCGGATCTCCATGGAGGTCTGATGTTAATAATTGCAGGATGCATACACACACACACACACACACACACACACACACACACACACACACACACACACACACACACACACACACACACACACACACACACACACACTGCCACACACAAACTGTGCTTTAAACTCATTCAGTGTATCTGCATTCACCACAATGTCAGGCAATACATTCTGCTCATCAATCACTCTCCATGCAAAGAACCTACTCCTTATGACCCTGCTCACACACCCTCTTTACTCAGCTTCCGTGGATATCCCTTTGTTCTATCCTCCTTCCCTCATTCTATGAAAAATTTGTTCCATATTAACCCAGTAACACCTTTTACCAACTTAAATGTCTCGATCGTATCCTCTCTTCCTCCTATTCACAAGGCTTTGCAATCATTCCCTCATTCTGTCTTCATATCCCACATCACAAAGATCTTAGTCTTCTCTGAACTCCAATATCTTCATTACCATAAAAACTACACAACCAAAACTGTGAACAATAATTCTTACAAGTCGTGATCAAGGCCTTATTCAATGAAACCAGAACCTCTTTATATCTAATTAAGATTCATGAATTCTCTGCATCATTGCCATTATCCGATGTGATGACTTCACAACTTGTGCAATGTGACCTCTGAACTTCAGATACCTGTCCACCACCACCACTCCAAGGACTTTTGTCTCCTCAAAATTGTCTCATACAATCTATTCAAGTACTCTAAGATCACAACATCTGTTTGATTCCTCATCTCTCTCTCTCTCTCTCTCTTGCTCCTCAATTTCGCATCATCTGCAAACAGTTGTATATCACCAGTTAAACCCATCCCAATATCATTGATATACAAATTAAATAACTGTGATCCCAAAACAGACCCCTATATAGTATGCCACTAGTGACATTTTGCCCCCTTTTGGGATACTGCACTCCCATACACAACTTGCTGATACCTATCTGAGAGTCAGCTGCCTATCCAACCCACTAATCTGTCATCCAATTCTATCTTCTCCAGTTTAGTTACTACCTTGGTGTGGCAATCTATCAAAAAAAATTTTTTTCCCTAGGTATTATAAAACATCTTGTTATTATTTTATTAACACCAGACCCACAGAGGTCTCGTGTTAATCTGTCAAGAGCTTTTGCACAATCTAAGTACCGTATTTGCAGGAGTATAAGATGCACCCACTTTTATGTACACATTTTTTTATGGAAAAAACTTTATCACTGAATATTATAATGAATTTACAGTATTTCAAATATGAAGTAATAGGTAGGTCTACTTTCAACAAGTACCTAATCTAACTAGGAAACAGTACCTGCCTCAGAAAGAGTTCCGCCTCAAATTCTGGCCATTTTGCAGTTCCACTTCATCAAAAAACTTTATTACTGAATATTATAATGAATTTACAGTATTTCAAATATAAAGTAATAAGTAGGTATACTTTCAACAAGTACCTAATCTAACTAGGAAAGAGTACCTGCCTCAGAAAGAGTTCTACCTCAAATTCTGTTTTTTTTTTTTTTTTTTTTTTTGCAGTAGGTTATGTTTACTGTGAGTTGCTTTTTTTAGATACTCTTCCTGATTCTGCCAAGTTCTTATCATTTTCTTAGTTGGGGATGGCCCAAAAGCCTCTCTGCAGCCCTGTTTCCATGTTCTTTAGCATACTCAATCACACATAGCTTGTATGCAATAATTATTATTATTATTCCTGATACCTCCAAGGAGTCCGACGACTCATCGCGGGAGGATACCTACAACTGTCTCAACCACTACACCGAACCTCTACTACGAATCATCTCCATCAACGCCATCTACCGCCCACCACAACTAGTATTTTTTGTCTGTAAATTGCGTGTGTTCTGAAGGGCCAATTTGTCTGTATGCGGGATGAAAAACCCGAGTTTCCAGGAGAAAAAACCCTGCTACCTCCGTATGAGATCGGCTAACTCACCTTCGATTGAAATCGTCCAGATAAAGATTCCTCCTGTCGCTAATGTAGCAATGCTGACGTTTTTCAGCCATAATTTGCCAAGAAATTTAGAGAAAGGTTAACGGCAGAAATTTATCACCATTCACAACCACGACAGCAATTGGAAAAGACAGTGCATGCACATCCACTGAACTCTACATAACTGGAATGCTCTCACACACTGCGAGGAAGCAAGAAAGAAATCGCGTAACTCGGAACAGAGAAAATTTCTAGAAATGAATGTAATAAAAAACTGGGTATCGGTGTATAAGATGCACCCTGTTTTTCAGACCTATTTTGAAAGAAAAAAAGTGCGTCTTATACGCTGGCAAATACGGTATGTCACTGGATATGTATCTCTTTTGTCTAATGCATTTGTCACCTTGTTATAGTACATAAGCAAGTTGGTAAAACACAACCTCCCTTTAACAAACCCATGCTGACAAGCACAAAGAATAAAACTGTTATCAATCCACTTTTGTATTCTATCTCTCACCAACCTCTCCAATACCTTAACTACAACTCCAGATATACAGGTCAGCCTATAATTTGTAGCTTTAGCTTTATGCTTTAGCTGATGCTACCTCCTTGGAACATTCCCTTAAGACATGGTGATATGTCATTAAGTCCTATTGACTTATTGACATCTAGCTTACTTAACTTCTTATATACTTCTTGCTCTTTCACCATTAAGTCTTCTCTCATATCATTCCCTACACTTGAGCTTCTGATTTTACACTGAGGATAAAACACCATTATTAACTATTCAATGAATACTTCAACTATGTCCTCTGTAGCAGTTATCAATCTCCTACTTTCATCCATTAACATTATCTTACCGTGATCATTCTTCTTTCTACTTGAAAATACGGAAAAAATTGAAAAAATATTGACAAAACTTCTGAGGGTGTTTCATAGCTTGATTTGCTAATATATGTTCATACTGCACTTTTGCTGATCTTATGAACTGAGTTGCTCTCCTGGCCTGCTCTTTATATTATTCTTGAAACTGATTATTACTATTATTCATCTTGTGCTGCTTCCAGAGTGCCTTCTTCTTACAGATTTCATGCTTAATCCCCTCATTCATCCATTTTATACCCACCTTATTCACTCTTTTGAACCTTTGGAATACAGCTACACATTGATACTGTTATGGATTTCTTTGTCAGTTCCAAAGCAGCATTTATTTCCTTTCTGGTCAACTCCTCATTCCATGTACAGCTCCAATCTGTCTCCTAAGTTCATCATAATGACCAGCCTTGTACTTTCACATATATCCTTTCCTTACAGAAGTCTTCATATGGCTAGCCATATGAAGACTTCTGAACCCAGTATTCAAAGTTAAAAAAATGAAATACATTTATTACATAGTTGATTGCTTCAAACTGTTGTCAAATGCAACCTAAGAGGAAGGAACAAGTTTCAGAGGAAACAAACTTGACCATACAGGAGTTGAATAATAAATGTGAATAATCATAGAAAGCCATGCATTCTATTATTTACATTTATTATTCAACTCCTAAATGGTCAAGTAGTATAACAAGTATTCTTTTTTAAATGCGGTATCAGCATATACTACATTCTTTTTCATATTAATGAAAGAATCATTCCACGATCATTAAGGTTGGCAAGGTTCCATAGCATTTCATAACTTTAAATATTTATTAATACTTAAGTATTAACAGTTCTCTGGAGAAAGGATATATATGGATTTTGCTTGGTTTGTTTCCAATGAATTATATACATATATATCCTGGAGAAGGAGGAATTCAAAAGCATGATTGGGTTTTGCCATATGATTTAAGGGAAGGTTATAGGAAACTGTCATTGACTTGGCTGGTTAATGAAAGTTTTGTATCTAACCGGAAAAGTTCCAATGGAATGGAAGGAGGGTAAGATATTGCATAAGAGTGATGGTAGACCAGAGTTGTCAGACTACGCCAGTTTCATGCATTTCTTCTGTGCTTATTAGGATTTTGGAGAAATTAGCAAGAGATCACATTGGACAAACAAGGGTAATATTATCTCTGGGGGTCAGCATGGATTTGTTAAGTGACACACTCTTAGTCCAGTAATCTGGTCGCTTTTTATAATAAAATAGCAAGAGCAGTTGATGAGGGTCTATTTTTCTGGATTTTCCAAAGACATTTGACAGGATGCCACATGATAAGTTGATATATAAGTTTTAGCATATGGATTTAGATATCCAATTGGTGAATTGGATTGGAGATTGGCTGTCTGAGAGATACCAGAGAGCTGTGTAAGTTCAGTGGTGCCAAGGAAGGAGGTCACAAGTGGCATTATTCTACAGGGTTCAGAACTAGGATCTTTACTGTTTTCAACCTTTAAGTCACTGGTTTTTCACTGGATTGCGGAAAGATATTCCTATTCATTTCACTGGATTGCAGATAGCCATATTGGCTCTTCAGGAGAACTTGAACAAGGTGGACTTATGGAGTTGCTTAATGGTCAAAGCTAGATAATGGAGACCACCATGTAACCTTTTAAGGAATGTGGAGAACTGACTAGGGCTTCTGATCTAATATTCATTCTCACCTTATGAGATTGGACATTAAATGGTGGTGCATCCTAAGTATCTAGTAAGATATTGAACAAATGATGATAGTCTAGCAATTTGGGGTCTAGATGACCAAATTGTATTCTTTATTGGCTTAAACCAAATGACAGTGATGATTGTACAAGATGAAAAGTCATGCCAGTTGAGGCATTTCCTGGTTAAACAAGTTCTCACTATTTTGTCAGGGAATCAGTGTGAACAGTGAAAAGTAGGCCACTAAAACAAACTCAAACTTGACATCAGCAGAATTCAAGCTGTCCATCATAAATGTAACAAGTATCAATGGTTAAGAAGTGGAACTGGCAGAAGAATTAGAGAAGTACCACATTGACATAATTGATGTTACTGAACAATGAAGATAAAAACGGGTGAGATTCTTCTAGATAACCACTACAAGATGTTATATTCAGGCAATGATGGTGATCAGGAAAAGGAAGCAGTAGTTGTAATCTTCAATAACAGACATGAAAATAATATTCTTGAATGGTAGCCAGTATCAAGTAGAGTTATATGGATAAGCATCAAAATGGGGAATTGGACAATAACAAACATTTGTGCCTATGGTCCAACAGAAGGGTCTCTGTTGCATCTTAATACATAAACTACTGTGTTCTTTTATTATTATTATTATTATTATTATTATTATTATTATTTGTGACACCTCCAAGGAGTCCGAAGACTCATCGCAGGAGGACACCTACTATACAACACTCATCTCCACTACTCCACCGAACCTCTACTACCAATCAATGCCATCTACTGTCCACAACCACCACCACAGCTAGTATTTTTGTCTGTAAATTGTGTGTGTTCTAAGGGACCGATTTGTCTGTATGCAGGATGAAAAACTCGAGTTTCCAGGAGAAAAAACCCTGCTACCCCCGTATGAGATCGGCTAACTCACCTTCAATTGAAAAAGTCCATATAAAGATTCTTCCCGTCATAACGAGAATCGAACGTAGGCCTTTTCTAATTGAAGGGTGCAACATACTGTCATTCTTCCAATTGCGCTACGGAGGTGCTTATGAAACTGAATGGATTTAAAACTAAGAGTCAGATTTGTGTGAATACCAGATCTTTTTACCAGTTGTTCATTAGTTGCCCTTTTGCTTATGGTATTGAGTTTTCATCCACCATAGACAGAAAAGGTTGTATTAAGGTATTGAGAGTGGCTTCAGCCATCTTCCACCATTTTATCTATAACTGATTCCACTGCTGTCCTTACCATCATGTTTCTTGAGCATTATCATTATCTGCACTTTTTATTAGAGGACATTCCTTGTCCTAGGAGCAGTCCCAAACCCAAGACAGGACACATCCTCTAGCAAAAGTCTTTGGCTTGAACAGAGAAGCTCAGGAAAGAGCAAGGGAATTTACTATCATGAAGTGGAGGGATTTAGGGATGTTGTGAGAATTCTAGAGTTCATCTTAGTGATCCTACGTTGGATGGGTATCTCTCCATTATTTATATATACAGTCATCCCTCGACTTAAGTCCATTTGAAGATATATCCGTGATCCCATAAGGTAATAAATAACATTTTTGGCTATACCTTTGAACAAGACACAAGCAAGCGCAAAGTAAAAAGGTTTCTATTTAGCTACAATGCATCATGCACAGTGGCAATAGTGCATTCAGGGACAACCTCCCTCAGCATTCAGCATATATCTTCAACAGTTCCTCTGTTGATTTTGTGTTTGAGAAATAGGTTATTTGTGTATTTATTGTTAAATATTTTGCAATATTTTGTGCAACATGGCCCCTGCACACCCAATCAAAAACCCTAGTGAATAATCACAGAAAAAGAGGCAAGCAATTGATCTTGAAACAAAGTTGCAAGTTATAAAGCAACATGAAACTGGTAAACCCATCAGTGTGATCATGACTTCGGATGGTTTCATTCTACAGTGACAACCATTTTGAAAATTAGGATAGAATCAAAGAGGCTGTGAAATGATCTGCTTCCATTAACTCGATGATAGTGACGAAGCAATGACAAGATCCTATTGGTGATACGGAAAAGTTACTTGCATCATGGGCAGAGGACCTGAACCAAAAGCACATACCCCTTAGCATTATGACCATAACTGCTAAGGCAATAAGTCTTCAACATGTTGAGGGAGAAAGCAAGACCTGATTATGACTATGAATTCAATGCTTCTTCGAGTTGGTTCATGACATTCAAGCAGCGTTTTGCACTGCATAATGTGAAAATGTATGTGAATCTGCAAGTGCTGATGAGAAGACCGCCAAGGAGTTTCTAGAGAAATTGGATGAAATTAAGGAAAATTGTTTGCCATAGCAAATGTTTATTATGTATGAGACCTTGTTTCGGAAAAAATGCTCGAGCAGATATTCATCCACAAAAACTAAAATCTATGCCTGATTTCTAAGTTCTTAAAAGAAATCAGGCTTCAGTATCACAAATGGTTTCAGTCAATAAACTGAAACCATTTGTGACCCGTGCAAGCATTCTCTCCAGTCATGTCCTTTTCTCTGCCAACTCTAATTTAGAAGAGCGCCAACACCAGATAGAATCTTACTACTGATATCCATAAATGCACTGACGAACTAGAAAGATGTATCTTAGAATCAAAAGAAATAGTTCTGGACCCCTCACACATGAACAGCAATTTAAGTTATAGCTTACCTGACTCACACAGTGCAGTAATTCAGTTCTGGCACTCTCGAGATAGTTCCCACTCACTAATGCCTCACGCTAGATCTGCCACGCGTACGGCAGTTCAAATTTGACTGTTGTTATTCCTAACTTTTTTATGAAAAGTTCATGTATCTTACTATTTTCCAGTTTGTGATAATTTGTACACACCTGAAGAAGTCGGCATTCCGACGAAACTAGTTGTGTTTTAATTAAAGTTTTTATCTTGCCTTATCTCGGTGTTCCTAGTCACTAAAATTATGCTTTAAAATGTCAACAATCCGAGTAAATACCAGTCACAATATATATATATATATATCACCCTGTATATAGGGTGATCAAAATTAAAGTATCCCTGTTTAAGGCCTTGGAGAGCACCATTCAGTGATCCAAATGCTGCAAAACTTTGCAGATATAATGCTTTGTGCAGAAGCAATATGTGAGAGAAAAAAAAAAAATAGAAGTTCCAATATTCACCAAAAGGACACTGTAAATTCCAAATGCATGGAATTTGCATATCAGGCAACTTGGCAGGTGCCAGTAGAGTTTCGATGGGCACAGGATTTTCTCTTCATTCTGGTTGTTAATACAGTCTACAGTGATGGCACTAACCTTGCTCCAATGTGCTTTGCTTATGAAGCTGTATACCTAAACAATTGCAATGCTGTTGCTTCACTCTGAGAATTTCGTTGCCTGAACAAATGTCGACAAGGTCCACATCTCCATGTGCTCTGAAATGAATGATTAGTCATGTTGAAGAAATGGGATCTTTGGGAGTTAGACCTAGAATAGGTTGCATATCAATCAGTTTGCAACAAGTGAATGAAGTTGCTATTGCCTTTTTGTGGATCGGGCCATGAATAACAGCATTGGTTCCTGCACAGCATGTGCTGTATCAAGACACATGGATGTGCCTTTATGCAAATGTCTGGAAAATTCTATGGAAGTGTCTGCATTTCTACCCATTCAAGATAACTCTGACACAGGAGTTGCACCTGCAGGACTTTGAAAGTCAACTGAAATTCACTTTAACATTCCTTGCTCAAGTGGATTTGGATGCTGCATGGCTGTTGATGATTTTGTGGGGAGATTAGGCTCACTTTTTCCTGAACAGAGCTATGAAAAAACCCATAACTGCTGGGTATTGGCTATGTAAAACTTGCATGCAATCCAACAAATTCCTTTGCATTCACCCAAAGTTACTGTCTGGTGTGGGTTTACAGTTTAATTTATCATTGGACCATTCTTCTTTGGACATTTGGCAGTCAGGTCCTGCGACCTGCTCAGTTACTACTGGGAGGTATCATGACACGATTAACAGTTTTGTTGTGCCACAACTACAGCAGTACCTGTGCACGAATTTGGTCATTTTCATGTAGGATGGGGGCCCCCTCCACACATTGATCAATCCATGAACATTTTGAACATTTCATGGATGCCAGAGTGAACACATACATTTTCCCACTGCATAGCTGTCTCGTTCACCTGATCTGATCCCCTGCGACTTCTGCCTTTGGAGATTTCTCAAAGACAGGGTTTATCATGATCATCCTGATAACTGATGGCAGTGCTGAAAGGCAGCATAACTCAGCATGTGCGCAACACTCCTGACCAGTGGCATTCTGCTGTTGAATACACTGTGCAATGGATGCAGTTTAGTTTGTGACATACTGGGAAGGGCATTACATTGAACGGTACAGCCTTTGAATGTGTAATGAAGTGAATAAAAATGTGTTATTTATGCTTGTTTTGCTTTTCTCCTCCTGACACACAGAAAAATTACATCTACATTCAGTACATCATACATCGCTCCCTGGTGGTGAATTTTGGAACTACTCTTTTCCTCAGATATTGCTTCTGCATGATACACAATGTAACAATGTATTCCTGCCAAGTTTTACAGCATTTGTATCATTGGGTAGCACTCCAGAAGACCTTAAACAGGGATACTTTATTTTGATCACCCTGTATATGTATACACACTGCATTGTTCAATCATTGTTTTAAATTTGTGTGCATATACAAAATATTTTATTTAGTTCTTATTTATTTATTATTTAGATTTTATTTATTTGCTCTTCCCCCCCTACCCCCATGATGTTCATGACCTAGGTAATAGTGTTCATCCTGTTTATTATATTATAACCATGTTAGAAAGAATTGCATAAGAAAAAGAAAGGAATTGCATGTAATTATTTCTATTTAATGTATATTCTTTATTATTTACAGCATTGAAAAGAAAACATCAATACAAAAAAAATCATAGCTTAAACAGCTTTTAAGTATCTTTGATTCATTTACAGGTGATCACTGTGATTACTCAACTTCGCCCTGAAGAATATGCAAGTTATGTAGGCCGTGGTTATATTTGAAGTCTTTAATTTTTTAGAATATCTTAATAAGTATACTATTGTATCTGTTTCTGGCTATGTTTAATTTATATAAACTGGACAGAATTCTAGTTGTACATCTTTCAGTAAAAAATGGAAACACTGGATGATTTTGGCAAAGATGAAAATTTATATCAAGTTCATGATACTAACCACAAAATTTCACTAGAATGTTTGGAATCCAATAAAAATCCAAAGGGAAGTATTACTGTACCTTCTTTCACAAGTGATGATGGTGATCATACTAAATCCATTATAGATTCAAAACATATTTCATTTAATAAGCAAAAAACAAGGCAAGAAACTAACATAATGGCCAATGAATTACTAATTAATCTCAATAGTAATTCATCAGACTCATCAAAAAATTTTTTTAAAAATGATAAACTACGAGATATTTCCCATGGTTATAACTCATCTCCTGCTAGTCCTGAAGAAACTGAGAACAGGATTAGAGGGAAACTGATTAGGCGAGAAGTTTCTTCATTCCATAGTCCCCATTCTGAAAAAAAAGCTGCATTTAGCTATAATTCTGGATTTGTTAGAACTTCAAAAAGTGAAGATCATTTACAAAAATCTTCATTGACTACTGTAAGTATTGATATTGAAGATGAAATGGCTTCTTCATTAAATACACTTTTGGATACAAAACAGGATAGTACATCATCTGAACCATGGACCTGCACAATTTTAGCTAGTCAAGAAAGTTCTAGTCCTTTTAAAGAGCCACAGGATTCTGAATTACCTGTTAGTTTATGTGTGAGTTCTTATGAAGTCTCAGTTGTATCAAAAGTAAGTGTTCAAAATGAATTTACAACTTCAGGGCCTTTGGATAGTGAAGCTGATTCGTCAGAATCAGAAATAATTCCTTCAGATTCATCAACAACCATTAGAAAAGATAATAGTGATAATAGTGATGCAGAATGTACCAGTGAACAAATATCATCTATTAGCAGTTTTGATGATACAGAAAATCCAGCAGATGATTCAGATTTTGGATCTCCTGTAGAACCTCTCTCTCCTACTATTGATAGCTTTTGCCCTGAAAGATGGAGACCATTCTTAGATATTAAAACAAAATATGTTCCTAATAGTGATGAATACAAAATTGTAACATTAAAAAATAAATGCAATAAGGCCCAGTATTTTCATTCAGATTTTGGCAATGGACACAGTGATCCTACATATAGAGATACTATAGATCGAATATCATTCTCACAGGGAAATTTATTGTCTGTAACTAAATTTGATTACCAGACCTTTGGAGAAAAATATGAACATAGCTTAGAGAGTCCTACATCATTTGGATCAGAAGATACATTTGGAGAGGTTTCCTATCATGAACTGACAGAAAGCTGTGATGATGACTCATCTACAGAAGTTGAAGAAGAATCAGTACGAAGTGGATCACCGACAGATGATGAGTCAGATATTGAAAGCTTGCATAGTTTCCATTATAGTCCAAAAGCAGTTGATATGCCATCTGCATCGAGGTTAGCAAAGCGATTATATAATCTTGAGGGCTTTAAAAAGACAGATGTTTCACGACATTTAAGTAAAAAGTAAGTGCTAGTTTTCTTTTAATTCTAAATTATTGTGATGTTTTGAATTTGAGAAATTACAAATATTTGAACTGTATTTTTAATGTAGTACAGTGTAATATAAATACAACAGTTGGCTAAGGTTAATTGTGAAAATGGTATACAGTATTATTAAATCTTTTATATTGGACAGTTCAGGAATTGTATAATTGAGATAGACAGTTTCTTTAAATATTTCAAGATCATCAGAGTGGATTTGGTCTTTTAATTATTAAAAACTAATTGATTACTAAATACATCAGCAGCTAACATTAAAAACATGAAATATCAATTGTAGTAATCAACCTTTTATAGCTATCATATACATATATACTATATATAAGTGCTGTGATATCAAAAGAAAAAAAAACATGCACTGCAGGCCTTATAGAACAGACAATTGTTATATATGTGTGTGTGTGTGTGTGAGTTTATTATTATTTGTCACCTCCAGGGAGTCCAAAGACTCATTGAGGAAGGGCATCTACTCTACAACTTTGCTTCCACCAATCCACTGACCGCAACTACACCAATGCCATCTACCGCAGACTGCCGTCATTAGTATTTCCACAGACAATCACAAACATCCATGCCCATGGCAGGATTCGAACCCACAGCCTCTTGACTGGAGAGCGACATACTAACCACTCAGCCATGTGTGTATGTGTGTTCTTTTTGGCATTGGAAAGTCTTTTTGGCCTTCAGTATTGACATTGGGAAGTCTTCAGCAGAGAAAGATGGAGACAAAATGTGGGAGGCCTATAACCAACAATAGTTATAAAAAAAAGGGCCCAGAAGAAGGTCAAAAGTATTGTTCTTTTCTCTGCTCTGCTCTATGCAACCCACTGTTTACACTACTTAAACCTCCATCCACATGCAATGCTACAATCAATCATCTGCATATAGCACCACCTACTCCCACTAATATTTTTTATCTATAAATTGCATATATTTCTGGGAGATAGTAAAACCATTTTTGTTCTGATTCAAGCTTGTTCACAAGATTCTTTGAAAAAGACATTTGTGATACTACAGTTGTTGTAAGGTCATTCGGTTCACTGCTGTATAACATAAACTACAGTTTGCTGCAGTGAACTGAATGATCTCTTGCCATAGCATGGTTAGTCAATTAAGATTTATTGTGTTGGTGATAGCAGATGTATTTCTTATCTTCACTTCAACTAGTGTCTGCAAAGTGCCAATATGTCCATGGTAGTAAAGGCTACAAGTGCAGGGTATTCTGTATGCTTCTGGAACCAATAACGATATTTGTTCTTCAATTAATGTCGAAATGTTACTTGAAGAGAGAGAGAGAGAATGAAAGAAGCATAGTAGTCATATTTACTGTGAGTTTTTTTTTCTTTATATACCCCTTTTATATATAGGATTGCTTTATATAAGGCATAAGATTTCTTCTGTTGATTTTTGTTTTCTGTTATAGGCAAGTAACGTTTCTTTATTGATGTTGACAATATAAATAGTGAAATAAATAATAGCAAATAAATAATAATGCAAGATTTGAAAGCTGAGTTGGTGAAGATGAGACAAGAGATTATGTGAAATGAAATGAAGAGATTTGTAGATATGTGTGGAAGAAGAAGAAGAAGTATGGAAGAAGAGAGAAGAAGAAATATGGAAGAAGAGATAGAGCCATATGCCAAAGATTTCATAAGGGACTCAACCCATCTGTTGGATGAGATGAGAAAGAAAAAGAAAAAAATATGGAAGAGTGAAGAAGACAGAAATGAATGATGTTGGTATGAAAGAGGTAACAAAAGTGGCACTGTGTAGGGATTTGATTATTGGAGGTGTGGTGAATAAGAAGATGCACAAGGTTTGTTTTCCAGGAGGTAAAATGAATAGAGCAATTGAGACATTAGATATGAGGAGTGAGCGAGCAAATGAGTTGGTAATGGTAGTAGGAACAAATGACTTGACTGGGAACAAGAGGAATGTAAGACTGGATATCAAGAGGTTGTTGAAAAGGATAAAAGAAAATAGTGTGATATGAATGGTAGTCAGTGTACTGCATAGGTATGACAGTGATTAGATGAGGTGGAGAGCAAGGATTATTTTATTATTCAGCTGAAAAGTTAGCTAACACCTCTTATTTTAATAGAGGGAGTAGGCAGAACCTTTTAACCCTAATAATAATAATAATAATAATAATTATTATTATTATTATATAGTGTCCGTGCGGTTAGCCTAGTGGCTGTGTGCTTTGCATCCATATGCCTGGGGAAGGAGTGTCCTAGGTTCGATTCCAGTCAGTGACGTGAGGACCTGAAGGATCTTCCTCAGTCATAGCCAAGTTAGCCGGTCTTGGGCATAGACAATAGGGTTTTTTCCCCAATTTATCCTGGAGTTTTTCATCCCGCAAAGCAGGCAATCCGGCCTTGAGAACTCAACATTACAGGACATAGGATACACCAGGGTGTAGAGCTGACCACTTTATCCTGTGAACGGCTTGAGGTCTGATGATTAATAAGCCCTCAACACTGAAAGGTAAAAGAGGGTATAAAGATGATGAGATGAGATTATTATATAGTATCTCCATGAGGTCCAGAGACTCATTGTGGGAGACACATGCACTAATGTTTATACACACAAAACCTCTTATAACTTTCATTAAACTTATTCATTATGAATAACTTGTTAGATGTGTGAAGAGAAAGAGTGCAGTTTGTTAATGTGAGGAATGAGTTTGAAGAAGGTTGTATAATATCCCACATACAGTGAAATGATAATGAAAGAATATGAAGAAATTGAAATGGGAATAAAAATAAATGGCAACAGAATTAACAATTTGATTTGGTGTTCATAATGAAATCAAAAACAGAGTTATTTACAGAATATGGTTTAAATACTAAACAAAAGAGACTCAGAACTATGGCTTAGCATTAAATACAGCTAAAACCAAGTATAAGGTAATAAGCAAAAAACAGCCACAGAACACAAATTTAAAGCGCCTCCGTAACGCAATTGGAAGAACGATGGTACATTGTGCCCTTCGATTGGAATAGGCCTAAGTTCGATTCTCGTCACGACGGGAGGAATCTTTATGTGGATGATTTCAATCGAAGGTGAGTTAGCTGATCTCATACGGAGGTAGCAGGGTTTTTTCTCAAAGAAACTCGGGTTTTTCATCCCACATTGTCAAATTGGCCCTTCAGAACACACGCAATTTACAGACAATAAATACTAGTTGTTGTGGTGGTGGAGGTGGGTAGATGGCGTTGATGGAGGTGATTCGTAGTTGCGGTTCGGTGTAGTGGTTGAGACAGTTGTAGGTGTCCTCCCACGATGAGTCTTTGGACTCCTTGGAGGTATCAGGAATAATAATAATAATAATAATAATAATAATAATAATAATAAAATTTAAAGGAGTGAGCAAGCAAATGAGTTGGTAATGGTAGCAGGAACAAATGACTTGACTGGGAACAAGGAAAATGTAAGACTGGATATCAGGAGGTTGTTGAAAAGGATAAAAGCTAATAGTGTGATATGATTGGTAGTCGATGTACTGCATAGGTATGACAGATTAGATGAGGTGGAGAGCAAGGATTATTATTCAGCTAAAAAATTAGCTAACGCCTTTTATTTTGTTATAGGGAGTAGGCAAAACCTTTTAACCCTAATAGTAATAATAATAATTATTATTATGTAGTATCTCCATGGGGTCCAGAGACTCATCGTGGGAGACACATGCTTATACACATAAATGTTTATACACACAAAACCTCTTATATCTTTCATTAAACTCATTCATTATGAATAACTTGTTAGCAGAAGTGTGTGAAGAGAAAGGAGTGTAGTTTGTTAATGTGAGGAATGAAGTTTGAAGAAGGGTGTATAATATCCCCTATACAGTGAAATGATAATGAAAGAATATGAAGAAATTGAAATGGGAATAAAAATAAATGGCAACAAAATTAACAATATGATTTGGTGTTCATAACGAAATCAAAAACAGAGTTAGTTACAGAATATGGTTTAAATACTAAACAAAAGAGACTCAGAGGCTTAGCATTAAATACAGCTATAACCAAGTATAAGGTAATAAGCAAAAAACACAACAGAACACAAATTTAAGAGTATCAATGTAATTCATTCAAAATGCAAAGGCTTATAATTATTTATGAGTAATGATTACAGAAGATGGAACAACAGTTATAAAAATAAAATCAAAAATAGCTAAGGCAAAAAAAGCATTTTGGAATAAGTAACTTACTAATTATCTCTGGAATAAATAAACAGACAAAAGAAGAATAATGAAATCCTACGTATTGTCCACATTGAATTATGGGTGTGACATGGACATATGCAGAATCCATAATCAGGAAATTGTTGGCCTTGAAGACCTGCAGTTTCCTAGTGAAGAGGTATTGAAGTTAATGGGAACCAAAAGAGCACATGTGGAAGACCTTATAAAGAGAAAGGACACATATTAAGAGTCAGAAGGAAAAATGTCTCTGGAAATACTCGAAGAAAAATTAGAGGCAATAAAATCTGGCAGATTGGATTGATGATGATGTAAAGAAATGGATGTGTAACGAGAACTATTATGAGATTAAAAGGCTGGCAAAGGAACAGACACTCTGGCATACCATGATTGCTAACCTCCAAATTGGAGAAGCTCCTTAAGAAGAAGAAAGTTATATTAATATCATTGTATTATATGGATAGGATATTATTCTCAATCCTCTCCATTACTTTGGAGAGGTTTGAGGTGAGAGAGATTGAGAAATAGCTTGATGGTAAGGATCTGTCACACTTCTTGAGAATAGGTGGTTAGACATGTGCTAATTTTTAGGGTATAGAATAGATGCCTGTGGAGTAAAAGAGCATAAAAAGCATTGTCAATGCCAAGGGACTTTTTGGTATCTAATTTGGATAGGATTTTTGTGATAATTTCCTAGTGAAATGTCAGAGAAGGCATTGAGTATTTGGAATGGATGGAGGACATTAACCAAAATCATCTATGCAGGCATTTGAGGAAAAAGTATGATGCTAGGAGATTAATTTTTTCTGTGGGTGATGATGCAATACACCCATCTGGGTGAAATAATGGTAGGAGCAGTGTTGGGCAAAAGATGCTGCTTTGGCAAGAGACCAAAATTATTATTATTATTATATGATACCCTGCAGGGAGTTCAAAGACTCATCGAGGGAGGGCACCTATTCTACAACTCTCCGTCTCCACCACTCAATCTGCCAACTACAATGAACTGCAACTACCTTCATCATCTATACCAACGGCATCTACTGCCAACCACCACCACTAGTATTTTCACAAACAATCGCAAACATCCATGTCCACAGTGAGATTCAAACCCCAAGCCTTTTGGCTGGAGAGCAGATACGCTAACACTTGGTCAACCAAGCCGGCAAAATGCGTGGCTCAGATTTGATCATGATACAATTTTCCTGCTTTTGGCTCTTTGAAAATTGGCATTTGCTGCATTGATGATTTTCTTGCAGCTGTTTCGGGCTTTGGTAAGCAGTGAGAGAAGGCAGAGTTTTTGATGAAAGCCAGTTGTAGTATGCTTAATTCATTTTTACAGCCTTAGCACATCTTTTAGAGAACCAATGCTTATTTAGGTGATTAAATTTTCATGTGGAATGCAGAATATATTCTTACATTCCAGAGAGGATTACTTCAGTGATACATTCAGTGCATATGCTTAGGTTTTTAGGCCAAAAGTAATAATCCCAACATGGAATGAGGCATAGAAATCCCTCAGGCATCTCATTTGGCAGTCTTATAATGCCAGATGATGCTTGGTTGAGCATTATCATCATCCATCATCACCTCATCCATTCACCTGCTTATTTTTATTACCTCTGAATTCTGCTTATATCGTGTTCATATCATTCATTACACTTCCTTCTAGAACATTTTCTCCATTTGATTCACACTGAATCTATTTAAATATAATCTATGTCATTTATACAGGTCAATTTGTTCCTTGAATGCCCATTCTTATGGGGCATCTGTCCATGGTGGAGGGAACCTTCCAGTGATGATACTGACACTTTTTATTCTTCCTCTTTTTCTTTACTTTTCTTACTGTATTCATTGCTCTACTACTCCTAAATCTTTTATGCTATCCTGTCTTCCAGATCACCATCATTGTGATAAAGCACCCTACTGCCATGTTTGCTGTGTTTTGTGACCTGTGGACATCCAGAAAGAAGGATCCTGGTAGTCTTGTACTACTTTGGCCTCTGCTTCAGCAAGATGGCCATCCCGGCTGGACTGGTCAAGATCAATCAACTAGTGGACTTGCCTATAAGGATCAACTTTGTTGCACTAATTCTCCCACTCCCATTGTCCGGGATTGGGGACCCATTGCTTGTTGTGGTGCGATACAGTGCCCAGATTAGCACCAGAGTTCCTCTTTCAAGTTCAGTCATTGCTTGCCAGTGAGTGGGCATCCATATGTGGCTCCATGGTGGGTGGAAGCTCTGGCACTCAACAAAAAAAATCCTTTGAGATGAATTTTTCATCATCAAATTTTTCAGGGGCCCTCACAAGGTCTCAACTAAGTACTGATACCATAGCTACATCACTTGATTACAAAACAAAAGACATGTAACAACAGATAAATGTACAAATTTTTCTCATCATCCATACGGCAAGTTAAAAACAAATAGGGAAAAGGTTCTTTATTCATAAGGGTTTAGAGAGAATAGCAGGATCTCCCAGAACTGTTAAAAAACTATAGTCTGATGATAACCTTGTGGAAATATTATTATTATTATTATTATTATTATTATTATTATTATTATTATTATTATTATTATTATTATTATGGGCAGTTATATCTACAACATTTTGCATAACTGCTGAGGACAACATTAATGGGTGAAATACCAATCACAGTAACACCTCATAGTAAATTCTTCTAGAGAAATGATATCAGATTGGAATTTTCCTGATGTTCCAGATGAGAAAATAAGTTCAGAGCTTAAAGATCACGGAATGACTGATATGATATGAGGCACATCAAATGACGTATGAAACATTTTTCCAGATGAAGAGATGGATGCTTGCTGTCCATACTTTCCTAAATCAATATAAATATAAGTCTGACAAAGGTAAGCACTCAATGTCTTGAAAGTCAGACAAACCTACATAGCCAAAACAATAGGAAAATTTTTACAGCTGAATTGTCATGGGTTTTCCATAATACTGATGATATCAAGTTCTGCTGCAGAAACACAAACCTTTCTGTTTCTGTGTAGGAAACATATTTAAACCCAGTGAAGATCCAGGCATTTTACTGTTGTTTGTAAGGACAGAACTGGAGATGGCCCAGCTCATGGTGGAATAGCTATCCTAGTGGGCAATCATTCTCTTTTCCAACACATCCAGCACGATACTGCTCTAGCAGTAGCAATTTTTCCATATCTGTGAGATTTCTTATTAGAGTATGTTCCATTTATTTACCACCGGATTGCGAGTTATATGAAATTGTACTTAATAATCTTATACTGCAACTGCCTCAACCCGTATTTTCTTGTGGGTGACTGTAATGGGCATAACACTCTTTGAGTAGTGCCAACACTAATAAACAAGGTTGTATCATTGAGTGAATGCTCGACAATTATAACATCTTAATAATAGAGTCAGTAGCTTTTTCTATATGCTGTCTTGCTCATATTCTGTAATAGATCTTACAATCTACTCCCTCCTCTCCCATCTTTCCACCACTCATTTGGGATGGTAAAGAGAACATCCATGGAAGTGATCATTTTCCTGTTATTTGCACTTTGTCTTCCATGCCACACCGATGCCTCTGTGAAAAATGGACCAGGCTGACTGGAATACTTTTCCCATCTTGCAAAATTTAATGCTGAAGCAATCAAAACACTTATCAATGAAGTAGTGAAGTATATCACAGATTGTATTGCCTAGACAGCAACAGCCACAGTTCCAAAAACATCATTTTGATTTCCACTCTGTCCCAAAACCAAGATGATATCCAGAATGTCAAGCATCTAAAAAAAAAGATCTAGATAGACCATGGGTATATTTTGTAGATACCTACCCCACAACATCAGATCTTTCTACTCTTTAAAGCCTTTAAACATGCTCGAGCCAAAGTACATTATGTGAGAAGTCAGAATCAAAAACAGTTTTGTTATTGATCCTAAAGCTATTGCAGACACTTTGGAAGATAATTTTCTATCAATATGTTATAGCTGTACAAACAGTATTTGTTAAGAAGGAACTAAAAAGAGCTCTTCTACTCTGTCATGCCAGTGCAGTAGTTCCTGATGACATCCATTATGAGATGATGAAACTTCTTCCATGGCTCTCCTTCTCTTACTATACAACAGAATACTTACAGAGGAAGAGTTTCTGGATTCTTGGTATGAGTAAATTATCATTGCCATCTCAAAATCTGGAGGGGGATCCACTACAAGCAAACAGTTAGTCTGAGCAGCTGTCTTTGTAAGATATTGGGGAAATGTTTATTTCCTGACTTCTGTGGTATTTAGAAAGCAACAAACTTCTTTCCAACACCCAGTATGGCTTTCGTAACATCAATCAACATTGAACCATTTGGTCTGTTTAGAAATATGTATGAGATGCTTTCTTGAAATTAGAACATCTATACTCTTTTTCAGGTTTTCTTGGAAGTTGCAGAATAAGTTACATTTCCAGCTTTTCTTACCATTCGTACTATAGGCTTACGCTGCATAAAATAGTTCCTTAAATTTTTTATGTTATCACATCATGTGGTACTTTGTATATAATTATTTTACTATTTCCTTACTTGCCAATGCTAGAATTATATGCTTCATACCATTAAATTGTTACAGGGAACTTATTTTTGGAAAATGCAATTATCTATCACTTGGTCAGAAAGTGCACAATTTCTTCCAAAAGAACGAAATTCCTACGATATATATAAGGTAATGACTGCTGTAAACAATGATGAAGATCTCCCTCACATTTCATTAACAACAACTTATCAGTTGTTAAAGGACCTTGGTTTTATTTACGCCACAAGAAAGCAGTCATCGGCATTACTTGAAAGGGAAGATATAATTTTATGGCATCACCAGTATTTGCGTTCTGTTAGGAAATATCATCGTGAGGGATGAAAAATTTATTATACAGATGAAACATGGGTGAATGCCAGTCACACCTGCACTAAAGTTCTCCAGGACACAACAGTAAAAAGTGTTCGTCAAGCATTTTTGTTGGGCTTAATGACAGGCCTGAAAGCACAGTGGAAAGGGGTCTTGTATAATCATAATGCATGCTGGCAGTGAAGATGGATTTGTACTAAGGGGGGACCTTGACATTTTACGAGTGCAGAAATCACAAGGTGATTATCATAAGGAAATGAATGGAAAGCACTATGAACATTGGCTCACAAACATGTTTTTGCCAAACATTGAGATTAACAGCTTTATTGTAATGGACAATGTACCTTACCATTCTGTCTGACTGGAAAATGTGCCATCTCAGGCTACATGCAAAAAGGACATTCAGAAGTGGCTGAAGCAAAAAGGAATCGGTTTTACTTCTGATATGGTGAAACCATTCGGTAATATTGAAGCGGGAGTTAAGCCAGAAGGCAAAGCTGGTTGTCTTCAATACAGTCTATGTCCCCATCCTCACCTATGGTCATGAGAGTATGACCAAAAGAATGCGGACACGAATCCAAGCAACTGAAGCGGGTTGAAGACTTGACAGAGTCAGAAGCTCTGCAATTTGGGAAACCCTCAATACTCAACAGTTGCTTCTCCATGTTGAGAGATCACAGTTACGTTGATATGGGCACCTGGTCAGGATGCCACAAGAGAGGCTCCCCCAGCAGGCCCTCTTTGTCAAGCCAGAGGGTGGGAGGGCAAGTGGAAGGACAAGGACTCGCTGGATAGATTATATCCAAAACCTTGGGTGGACACGTTTGGGAGTCCCACCGGAACACCTGAGCTTGGTAACAGAGGATCGTGACCATTGGAAGTTTCTCTTGCAGCTGCTGCCCCCACAATCCAGTTAAGAAAGGTGGGCCTTGAAGATGAATGAATGAATTTTATTATTATTGTTATTATTGATTGATGATGATTATTATTATTTTATTATATTTTATTATATATTATTATTATCATTATTAACATCTGATCTCCATGGAGTCACTCTTAATGGAAGGAACACACTATCACACACAAAGCTGATCAAACT
Organism: Typopeltis vanoorti; assembly: GCF_054136105.1. NCBI lineage: Eukaryota > Metazoa > Arthropoda > Arachnida > Uropygi > Thelyphonidae > Typopeltis > Typopeltis vanoorti. The sequence continues at coordinate 80,737,584 of NC_143567.1, forward strand.
GTGCCTTAAATTGATTCAATGTATTTATGTTCACAACGCATACAGACATTGTATGTGTTGTGAACACTCATTAACCACTCTCCATGCAAAGAACCAACTCCTCGCTCCTCTGCTCACATCCTCCTAATACAGTTTCCAGAGTTTCAGGGATTTCCAGGAAAATTTCTTCCATGTCAACCTTATACAACCCCTGACTAACTTCATCATCATTAACACCAGTGCTATAACTAGCTTTTCATGGTCCCTGTACAAGATTTAATTTTTGCCCCTCTTTTCTTTTGGGAAAAAAAAAATCAAATACGATAGAAATTCTGTAATGTTTTAGATTAAAGTTAAAATTTTACTGTGCGAATAACAAAATTCATTACTTATATAATTCCTATTTAATAGCTATTTCTTATTGGTTGATTAATTTTTAACTTTAACCAACAATGTTACGGAATTGGCCCCCCACTGCACCAAAACTTAAAATGAAAATATAATACTTAATATTTTTTGATACCCCATTTCAGCCCCCCCCCCTCATCCTGGGTCCTGTGCCTGTGCACCTGCCTAGTTATTATTATTATTATTATTATTACCACCCCAAGACCTCATGGAGTCAAAGACTCATCTGGGAGGTCCTTTTATCACACACACAGCTCATCATACCGTGTTCTAAACACATTCAAACTCTTTGCAGACACCACATTCTCAGGCAAGGTATTGCACTGCATTGCACTTATGGCACTGATAATCATCATCACCCCCTGATTAGCTTATATGTCTCAATCATATCCCCCCCCTCCTCTTCCTGTTCGTGAGTCTGCAATTCACATTCTTTCAATGTCTTCATACTCCACATTCCGAAAAACACTTTTGTGAATCTTCTCTGGACCCTTTCTAGCATATCTAATATATTGGAATAGAGGGAGCATAAAATTATAAATTAAAGATACCAAAAAATTATTATTATCATTATTATTATTACTCAAGGCTCCCCATGGAGTCAAAGACTCATCTAGGAGGTCCTTTTATCATACACACAGCTCATCATACCATGCTTTAAACACACTCAAATTTTCTGCAGACACCACACTCTCAGGCAAGGCATTCCAATCATTCACAACTCTGAATGAAAAAACCTGCTTCTCACTCCCCTACTCACACCCTCTTTATACAATTTCCAGGGAGGTGACCTCTGTTTTTCCCCTGATCTCCCACTGTTTTCTGTAGAACTTCTCCAGCATTGATCCTATAACAACCCCTTAATACCCTGTATAGGTCTCTATCATATCTCCCCTCTTCCTCCTGTCTACCAGACTCTGCAAGTTGCATCTTCTCAATCTTTTCTCATACTCGACAATCCAGAGATTAGAAACTACCTTATTCAGTTGCCTCTGGACCCTTTCCAACATCTCTTCATCCTTCTGAAAACCAGGCGACCAAATCTGGGCACAATAATCCGTGTGTGGCCTAATCAAAGCCCTATACAACAGAACAAGAATCTCCCTACTTCTACAAGTCAGTGTCCTCTGCATCATTCCCAGAAGCCTTTGTGTTGTCTTCACAATTTTGGCTGTGTCCCTTAAATTTCAGATCCTTATCCACCATGACCCCAGATCTCTTATTTCCTCCACCTCTGACAACATATCCTTCCCAAGCATAAATTCTGCATCCTATTTTTGTTTTCCAAATTTAAAAGCCTTACATTTTGTAACATTGAACTAACATCTCCATTCCTACCCAATCACTCAATTTATTCAAGTCTTGTTGTAAGGCCACAACATCTTCTCTACTCTTCATGGTTCATCCCAACTTTGCATTATCTGCAAACAACTGAATATCTCCATCCAAATCTTCACCAATATTATTAATATACAAGTTAAACAGCAATGGCCCTAAAACAGACCCCTGAGGCACACTACTTGTAACTCTTCTTTTCCTGGATATCACTCCCCCATTCACAACTTGTTGATACCTGTCAGATAGCCAGTCTCCAATCCAGTGCACCGATCTAATATCCAACCCCTTCCACTCTAGTTTGACTATCAACTTATCATGCAATAATCTATCAAAAGCCTTTGCAAAATCTAATTATATTACTGTGTATCCTGCTCTTCTATCCATGGAAGCAGTCACCTTATTGCAATAAGTAAGTAGATTACTAAAACACGACCCCCCCCCCTTAGTAAATCTATGCTGTCCATGAAAGATAATACCATTGTTGTCAACCCAATTCTGAATCCTAGTTCTCACAAGCTTCTCCAACAACTTAACTACAACACCTGACACACAGATAGATCTATAGTTTTATTCTTGAGTTCTATCACCTCCTTTATGAAGTGGCACAGGAACTTGATCCATTGCAAGACTCATATTAAAAAAATATGTCAAGGAAGGGTGTCAACTCCCTGGCACATTCCTTCAGAATACGTGATGATATATTATCAAGTCCCACAGCCTTATTTACATCTAGTTTACTCAACTCCCCATACACTCTTTCTCACTTACAGTCATTCTCTCTTCTCAATCATCAGCTGCTCTCAATCTCTCAATGAATTTACATTCACAAGATTGAAAGACCTTTATGAACTGATTATTAAGTATCTCCACCACACTTTCTGCAACAGCTGTCTTTATACCATTCTCTAAAATCAATGTTATCCTTCCATAATCATTCTTTCTTTTGTTGGCTACATATTGAAAGAACTTCTTAGGATTCTTTTTGGCTTCATTAGCTAACTGCTGTTCATACCTCTCATACCTAACCCTCACCAACCAAGTCACCTGCCTTCTCTGGTCTTTGTAGTCCTCATGGAATTGTTATTTCTACTTCTCTTATGCTGCCTCCATAATGCCCCTTTTCTCTGTATTGCATGCTTAATTTCTTTATTCATCCATTTCACACCTACCTAATTTAACCTTCTCACCCTTGAAATATATTTAGACATTGTATCTACTAGTTTTTGAAAATCCCCCAAGCTGCATTGATCTCTTTTCCAGCTAACTCCTCATTCCATGCCACACCTGCAAGCTGTCTCCTGAACTCTTTATAATCACTCCTCCTTGTAGTTCCACATATACCCTTTTTTTTTTACAGAAGTCCTCACACTGCTAGCAACCACCTAGGTAATCACCTTATTACCACTATCCTCATTATCACCCACTAATTGGTTCTCACCAATTAGTGGGTGATTTGATACTTCATTTATAATTACATCCTCTGATGAGATGACCAAATCCAAGATCCTCAATCCTTGTGTGCCTTCTGTTACATACTGTCTGAGGTAGTTATCCCTCAAAAACTCAAGAAACTCATTTTCTTTACTTGCAGTTGCTATCTAATCATTCCAGTCTATATTACCATAATTAAAATAGCCCATAATAATCACTCTTTTCTTATTTGCTTGGCTAATTTGATTATACATTTCAGTGACTACATCCACATTTCCTGGTCTATAACAACATCCAACCAAGTATTTCATTCCATTCACCTCTATCTCACACCATACTGCCTCAAAACCACTGGCACTATTTCCCTCTTGTATCTCTACTTTGTATGGACATAATTCTTTCTCTTTCATCAATAGCACTCCCCCCCTCCCTTTTTACCCTTTCTATTCTCATGAAAGGCATCATACCCTTCCATCTCTATTCCTCTCAGGATGTCATCTTCATCTAACATTTCTCACTTATTCCAACAATTTTTGGGTGAACAGGCTCAATTAGTGCAACCATTTCATCTGCCTTGTTTCTTAAACTTGTAGCATTTGTATATAAACACAACAGCTCATTCCTGGATCTACAGCTAGTTCCACTGATACTACCACTCATTCGATGTGATCTCTCCATGCTTGACTGGGACCATTTCCTTTTCTGCTTCTTCATTTCAGAACCCTTTTCAATTCCAACTGTTTCCTCTTGATCCCAGGTCATCCCATTCCTTTCCTGTCTACACGTGCTCTCACATCCTCTTGGCGCATCCACCTTTCTCACACTGTGTACCCCTGTCCACTCTGAGCGTCCCCATTTCCCTGTTCATCTTGCACACCCATTCTCTCATTTTCCATACTCGTGCCACTTACTTCCTCATTCATAACCACCTCTTCAATCTCTCCTTTCGTACTCTCCTGCTCTTCCACGTCACTTCCCACTTGATCTGATTCCCGTTCATTCTCTGTACTCACTTCTCTACCTTCCAGCAGCAGTCTCTCCAAGCGACTCACACCATAACCACTCAAATGCAATCCATCACTCCCATACAGTTAACTTTGTCCTTCAGACTCATTCCACACATTAACAAATTGTACTCTCCCTCTCCTCATGTATTTCAGCCAACATATCATTCACAATCCTTGCTCTCTGCCTCATCTCACCACAGTCATACCTAGGCAACAGTCTTACTAACCTTCCTGTCACACTATTCTCTTTTATCCGTCTAAGCAGCCTCCTGATATCTATTCTGATGTGCTCTTTGTCTTCTGTCAAGTCATTTGTACCTATTAAAACCATCAACTCCTTTGCTCACTCCCTCCTCATATCCAATGCCTCAATCACTCTACTCATTTTACTGCCTGGAAAACATACCTTGTGCATCCTTTCATCTCATTATATACTTGGTTTAGTCCTTTATCCAAGTGTAAACAAACAAAGATTGCACATGAAGTATTTTCAGGACTGGGGCAACTCTTATATGGAAGTTAAGACTTCACATCACATCACATCACTTGCCTTAGTATCCCATTATGCAAAAGCACATCTCCTTGCAGACATGTATAATAGCATGCATTATGGGAAAGGTGTCTGTACAGACATGTATAATACTATGCATTATACATGTTGTATAATGCATAGCATTATACATGTCCACAAGGAGATGTGTTTGGAATTTTTTTTATTATTATTATTCGTGACACCTTCAAGGAGTCCGAAGACTCATCGCGAGAGGACACCTACTGTACAACTGTCCGTCTCCACGGGATTATGGGATACTAAAGCAAGTAATGTGAAATCTTATTTTCCATATATGAGTTGCCCCAGTCCTGAAAATACTTCATGCGCAAACTTTGTTTGCTTACACTTGGAGTTGTGGTGAAGGTACTGATGAGATTGATGAGAAGTAAGATACAGAAATGGTTTGATAACAGCGGTATTCTCTGTGGTTATTAGACTATCTTGGACATGGGAGATGCGTATACAGTAGTGTACTTGGATTTTGTAAACATTTTTGGTAGACTGCCACATGACAAGCTGGTAAATAAATTGAAACAGATGGGATTGAACAGGGTGCACTTACCTAGTCAGATAGGTAGGTATCAGAGTGTTGTATATGGCAAGGGAGGGGGAGACAGAAGTAATAAGAAGGTTACTAGTGGTGTACCGCAGAGGGTCAGTTTTGGGACCATTGTTGTTCAGTTTGTATATTAATGATATTGGGATGGATTTAACTAGTGATATGCAACTGTTTGAAGATTATGCAAAACTGGGGAGAGCAATGCAGAATCAAGTGGATATTATGGCCTTACAAGAGGACTTGAATAGTTTGCATGAATAGGCAGGTAAGTGGAGTTGTCAGTTTAGTTTAGGTTTTGAGATTTGGTGAGCAACAATGGAATGCAAAGTATGTACTTGGTGGGGAAACTTTCAAGGAAGTAGAAGAGGTGAGATATCTAGGAGTGATGGTGGATAAGGACCTGAAATTGAGGGACCACATTGCACAAGTTGTGAAGACGTCACATCGGTTAATGACAATGATGCGGAGGACCCTGACATGCAGAAATAGAGAGGTCCCAAGAAGATTTACAAAGGTGGTCAGTAGTCCTTGGAATGTGGAGTACGAGGACAGATTGAGAGAATGTAAGCTGCAAAGCCTTGTGAATAGGAAGAAGGGGGAATATTATTATTATTATAATTATTACGTGACACCTCTAGGGAGCCCAAAAGACTCATCGAGGGAGGGGCACCTACTCTACCTCTCTGTCTCCACCACTCAGTCCACCAACTACAATGAACCGCAACTGCCATCATCATCTACACCGTCGCCATCTACCACCCATCATCACTACTCGTATTTTTGCAGACAATCACAAATATCCATGCCCGTGGCAGGATTTGAACCTGCAACCTTTTGGCTGGAGAGCAGACATGTTAACCACTCAGCCAACCAGGCCAGCTGGTTATATGGTCGAGACATATAAGCTAGTCAGGGGGTTGTTATCAGGTTGACATGGAAAAGATTTTTCATAGAATGGGGGGGGGGGGGTAAAACAAGAGACCATCGCTGGAAACTGTATAAGGAGAGTGTGAGCAGAGAAGTGAGGAGAAGGTTCTTTGCATGTTGATTGGTTGGTGAGTGGAATGCATTACCTGAGCATGTTCTGAATATAGACACATTGAATCAGTTTGAAGCATTGAAGCATGGTGGATGAGTATTGTGTGCAATAGGTGTACCTCCCACAATGGGTCTCTGACTCCATGGAGGTCGAATGTTAATAATAAGAATAATAATAAACTTCATCACTGAAAATCCATGACCAAATGTGTGCTCAATAATCCATATGAGACCTCATCAAGGCCTTATGCAATGGAATCATACCTCTTTATTCTTCACGTCAGGGTCCTTGGCATCATTGCAATTATCCAGTGTGATGACTTTACAACTTTTGCAGTTGAATCTCACCGAATTTCAGGTCCTTGTCCACAACCACTCCCAGATCTATCATCTCCTTCTTTACAGTTTTCCCCACCAAATGTATACTTTGCATCCCATCATTGCTTACCAGATTTCATAACCTTCCACTTTGCAACATTGAAGTGATAATTCGACTTACCTGCCCATTCATACAATCTATTCAAGTGTTTCTGTAAGGCCATAACATCTGCTTGACTCTGCATTGTCTGCAAACAGCTGCATGTCACCAGCTAAACCCATCCCAATATCTTTAATATACAAATTAAACAACAATGATCCCAATGATCCACTAGTGACCCTCCTCCTTCAGGACACTGCATCCCCATATACAACTTTTTGATACCTATCTGACAGCAATCACCAATCCAACTCACTGACCATACAGCAATGCACTCTAATTTCTTGTTCATCTTTACTGATGCTTCAAGATCTGCAGCACAACCAACCTCTGTTGCTTGTGCTGCTGTGTTTCCTGACATTACTATATCCCACCATATCATACTTAATTGCAGTAATTATACAGAAGACTTGCATGCCATTCAGCTTGCATTTGTGCATATAAAAGAAAACCACTACCAAAAGTGCATAATTTATACTGGCTCACTGAGTTTATTACAAGCTGTCTCCTCCTGTATATATATTCCACATCCAGTGCTTTGTGAAGTTTTACAACTGTTGTACAAAATTAAGACCCTTAATTTTAATGTTCAGTGTGCTGGATTTCCAACTGCATGGGAATTAAAGGAAATGAGATGGCAGATACAGCTGCTAGACAGTTTATACTTTTTCCCTGTACTGTTTGACAGTCATATACAAACTTCAGACAGCTTATAAGATCAAAGCTAATTACTCAATGGCCAGAATCACTGATAAACAAATTGCACAAGATTAAGCCTGAAATTAAGCAATAGCAGTCTAGTCAACATAGAAAACAAGAGAAGTTATTCTTGCTAGGCTCTGCATAGTTCACAGTCATCTTACACATTCTTATTTACTGACTGCTGATGATCCACCTATGTGTGAAAAATGCAACACAAATCTGTCATATTCTGGTGGAGTGCCAGCATTTCACACTGGAGAAGAGTGGAATTTTTGCTAATATAGCAGAGCCATATACACTCAGAAAGATGTTATCAGACTCCAACAAACTGAATGATGTGTTTGCCTTGCAAAAAAAGTTATTTATTTGAGCACATTTGATTATGTATTCTATTTTTGTGCAGATAATGAATTGCTTCAAGTATAATTTTTACATAGTTTTTGTAGAGTGCATATTATACACTAATTTATCACTTTATTACTGTTTATTATTACCTTCTGTACTGCTGTAACCTTTGCTTTGGCACAGTATGACCTTGGCTGTCCTTGCACCAATAAACCGTAAATCAATCAATCAATCGATCAACTCTCGAATGCATTTCACATATCAACAATCTGAACCCTCTTTTTTTCCTTGCACACCCCTGTTGGCATCAACTCATAATGACGACTCTTCTCTTACACGCTAATCTAATTTGCTTATACATTTCTTTGTCTCCGCCCATCACATTCCCTACCCTATATATTTTAGAACTTGGTTACTGTTGTATATGTATAGGAACTTTAGTATATTTTTAGAAGATATGATTTCTTTATTTTGTGGACTGATTGCTTTTACTTTAGCTCAGGTGTTAGCCGAGCTGTAAATATGATCATTTTTGAAAGACTGATTTTGATAATTTATGTTTCTGTTTAAGAGTCTTTAGGAGTTGTGGAAAATGTTATTTTTTTCCACAATGTATATTGTAATTGCCCATTTTGGTTGGCTTATGGTATATTTCTGTATTAATATGGTTTCCTGATCTAGTTAATGTTAAGCTGAGAATATTTTAGAGCTACCTTGTTCATATTCTATAGTGAAACATAATCTGCCACTAAATTTGTTACATAAGTTAGTAACAAATGTTAGTAAAGCTAATACATCCCTACCCTCCTTGCAAGCACGTCATCTACATATTGGCCATAAATTAGAATACCAGAGGGGAGGGCAGGCGGCTATAAGTTAGACTTCAGATGAGTCAAAAATAACTCAGTAATTATGTTGGAGGCTTAATGGATTTTTTACAACACTCAAAAAGAATTAAATTAGAATTTAATACTTCCTATATTTCGTCCTAGTCACTAGGACATCTACGGGATTACAAAAACAAGTAATGTCACATGCACACAAAAACTTACAATACTAAGCCCAACCACGTGGGTGACACTAAAGTCCTATCTAGGTGGAGCGCCCTCTAAGGGCGGTCGTAGGTGGCCTGGAATGTAAGGTGGAACCTCTGGTGATGAGTGTTTCCCAAATCTTCGGAAGCTTAATGCAACCATATTTATTTAGATTTGGTTGGTTTTTGAGAGCTGCTGCTGCTTCTAAGAAAAGTCTCTCTTTCTTGAATTTGCTGTGGTGGAGCGTGGTGGTTTTCTTCCATGATACTCTGTGGGTGGTGTCCAACACATGGTCAGCCAAGCCTGAGTGGCCATAGTTGTGTTTAATGATGTACGACTTGTGTTCCTCCAGGCAGATGGATGCTGATCTGCCTGTCTGTCCAAAGTACGCAAGCTTACAGGAACAGGGTACTTTGTAAACTCCAGGCAGAGAGAGAGAGGAGGGAGCTGATCTTTCGTAGACCGGATAAGGGTAGCAAGTTTGCGGTAGGGCTTATATGCTGTGTGTAGGTTATACTTTTTTAGTATCTTGGCTATTTTTTCCGAAGTGCCACGGATGTAGGGTATGGTGATTGCATTTTTAAAATCTTGTTGACGAAAGGGACGGGGAATGGGGGAAGAATTCATTATTTTTTTGATGCTGTGTTCGCTGTAGCCATTGAAGAGGAAAGTTCTGTGTATGTGGTTAAGCTCAGTAGTGAGGCCGGTTCCACTGGAACAAAGATTGTGGGCTCTCTTGGTAAGAGTTTTAATGATGCCATATTGTTGCGAGGGGTGGTGGTGGGAGAGTTTGTGAATGTATATGCCTGTGTGTGTGTGGGTTTTCTGTATACAGTGAAGGCAAGTGTATCATTAGGCAGGCATGTGACTAAGGAGTCTAGGAAGGGTAAACAATTGTTCTTTTCCTTTTCCATAGTAAACTGGATTCTTGGATGTAGGCTATTGAGATGACTGAGGAAGGAGTTTTTCGAAATCTTCCATATAGAAATTGGCAAGGGGGGGGTGAGAGGGGGGAACCCATGGCAGTTCCCTCTATCTGCTTGTAGATTTTGTTCTTCCAAGAGAAATACCCAGAGTTGATGGCAAAGGAAAAGAGATCTAAGATGTCAGAGGGAAAAACGTTTTCTAAGAGAGATAAAGTGTCAGTTAAGGGAATATTGGTAAACAATGAGGAGCCCACTCAGGCCTATAGTAGATGCCACCAATGCACCTTGTTACAGACTGTCTAAACAGCTGGCCAACTCTCTGTCTCCCCTCACCGGAAATTCCGCATCCTATATAAAAAACTTGACCCACTTTAAAGCCCTCACAGAAAACCTTGAATAATACAGACATATTAGTAAGCTTTGATATCTCCTCATTGTTTACCAATATTCCCTTAACTGACACTTTATCTCTCTTAGAAAACGTTTTTCCCTCTGACATCTTAGATCTCTTTTCCTTTGCCATCAACTCTGGGTATTTCTCTTGGAAGAACAAAATCTACAAGCAGATAGAGGGAACCACCATGGGTTCCCCCCTCTCACCCCCCCTTGCCAATTTCTATATGGAAGATTTCGAAAAACTCCTTCCTCAGTCATCTCAATAGCCTACATCCAAGAATCCAGTTTACTATGGAAAAGGAAAAGAACAATTGTTTACCCTTCCTAGACACCTTTGTCACACGCCTGCCTAATGATACACTTGCCTTCACTGTATACAGAAAACCCACACACACACAGGCATATACATTCACAAACTCTCCCACCACCACCCCTCGCAACAATATGGCATCATTAAAACTCTTACCAGGAGAGCCCACAATCTTTGTTCCAGTGGAACCGCCCTCACTACTGAGCTTAACCACATACACAGAACTTTCCTCTCCAATGACTACAGCGAACACAGCATCAAAAAAATAATCAATTCCTCCCCCATTCCCCGTCCCTTTCGTCAACAAGATTTTAAAAATGCCATCACCATACCCTACATCCGTGGCACTTTGGAAAAAATAGCCAAGATACTAAAAAAGCATAACCTACACACAGCATATAAGCCCTACCGCAAACTTGCTACCCTTATCCGGTCTACGAAAGATCAGCTGCCTCCTCTCTCTCTGCCTGGAGTTTACAAAGTACCCTGTTCCTGTAAGCTTGCGTACTTTGGACAGACAGGCAGATCAGCATCCATCCGCCTGGAGGAACACAAGTCGTACATCGTTAAACACAACTATGGCCACTCAGGCTTGGCTGACCATGTGTTGGACACCACCCACAAAGTATCATGGAAGAAAACCACCACGCTCCACCACAGCAAATTCAAGAAAGAGAGACTTTTCTTAGAAGCAGCAGCAGCTCTCAAAAACCAACCAAATCTAAATAAATACGGTTGCATTAAGCTTCCGAAGATTTGGGAAACACTCATCACCAGAGGTCCCACCTTACATTCCAGGCCACCTACGACCACCCTTAGAGGGCGCTCCACCTAGATAGGACTTTAGTGTCACCCACGTGGTTGGGCTTAGTATTGTAAGTTTTTGTGTGCATGTTACATTAATTGTTTTTGTAATCCCGTAGATGTCCTAGTGACTAGGACGAAATATAGGAAGTATTAAATTCTAATTTAATTCTTTTTGAGTGTTGTAAAAAATCCATTAAACCTCCAACATAATGTCCTCACAGCACTTAAGCCTCTACACAAGAATAACTCAGTAAGTTGATTGCATTTTGGTTCAGTGAATTAAAAGTTTGTATATAGGAGTTATTTCTGAATTTAAAAAAATTAGTGGAGATAACTAAATTTATCAGAGGATAAATTTGGGCCGTACCTCATTGTCATCAAGAATACAGTTTGGTTATCTAAATCCCCAATTGACAGCCCATCTTTGTTTATTCAGTATCCATGTACAATAGATATCTACTAACAGGGTGCACCAGGAGAATGTGAAGATTCCACATTATGTCTGAAGCCATGATTTGCTTTCTGTCTTCTTAAAAGGTATGTGTCAGTCTCCTCCCAGGCATCAGGGGGAGAGGAGGAAGATGTAGGTGAGTGTGTAGGCAGTACCCATGAGGCATGTGGGTGTGAGAATGACCAAAATATGTAAATATAGTCTCTCATGTGACAAATTGAATGGCATAATCAATATAAGGTGTAAAAATAAAGTTGTGGGCCTGACCCACATATCATTGACCTTCAAGCACTCACTACCTTCCTCCCACTACCTCCATTCACTCACATTGCTCCCTCAACAAAAACCGGCTTGTCTTAAGTGATGTCTAAAAGCCATTAATTAGATCTTTTCAACATATCTCAGAAAAATGTTCAAAATTTCAAACGGTTACTTCTGAACAGGGATGTTTATCAAACCTCACAAACTATAATAATTGTACCTTCATTGCTAATGTTCAAAGATGTTTAACTTATTTTAACTTGTAATCCTTGTTTATCCACCACCCTGAAGAAGCTATTAATCTTTAGTGAGCAAAACACATTAATACATATTGCATTATTATTATTATTACAGTTAATTGCTTATGAACCCAACCCCTGTATCACTTAACTCATAGTCATAAAATTCCAGTTAAATAGAATCACTTTCCTGTTCTGTTCTTTGTAATCTTCATATGCCACTGATTGATTTATGTTGCCCTTATAATGCCTTCTTTTTCCGTGTTGCACACTTAATCTCTCTTCATCCATTTTACACATACCTTATTTTACTTCCTGATCTTTGGAATACATTCAGACATTGCTGCTGTTAAATAGCTTTGATCATTACCCAAGCAGCATTGATTTTCTCATTCCTTGCTATTGCTCCAAGCTGCAGCCTAAGCTTTTCAAATTGCTGGTGTTGTAGTTCTACATATATCTTTCCTCACAGGCATCTTTGTATGGCCTTTTCATCATCTAGGTGATCCCCACTCTTACCAGTGGAGAGATACTTGATACTCAATTCAAAATGATACAATGAGATCTAAGACTTTTAATCCTTGAGTTTTCTCCATTACATACTACCTGTGACAGTTCATCAAAACTCCATGAAATTCATTTTCCTTATTCTCTGATGTGATCTCTTCATTCCTGCCTGTATTAATTAAAATTGCCCATATGACAATCTTTCTATTGTTTTAAACCAGTTTGTCTTTAAATTCCTTTGTCATTGTCATCATCCACGTTCCCTGGCATACAGCAACATCCAACTAAATATCTCATCCTGTTTTTCTGCCTTCATCTCACACCATCGAAAACCACTAATGCTATTTACCCCTTGCAATTTAAATCCACTTTTTAATTCTGAGTGCTGATGATAATTCCCCTACTGTCATCATCATCAGCACTCCTATCCCTTCTTGCCTTTCCTCATGAAAAACATTGTGCTCTTCCATGTCTGTTCTTATCAGGATATAATCCTTAACTAACCATATTTCACTTTTCCAATAATTTTAGGTTGAACAAACTCAGTCAGTGTAACAATTGTGACTTTGTTATTTCTGATACTTCTGACATTCATAAATAAATAAACACAGCAGTTCATTGTTTGGTCTGTGCTCAGCCCTATCTGTACTATCTCTATCTCATATGAGCATAGACAGATAGGTCTATGCTCAGCCCTATCTGTAGTACTTGATACCTGCCATTCAGGATTTGTTTTTATCCTAACTTACTCCATATTTTTACCCCAGCTGAACTACTCTCATTTTATCCCATTTCTATGCTTATCACACACACATTCATTTCTGCTTCCAACATCCATTTTTTTATGCTGTATCTTCCATGGAATAAATTAACATTTATTCTACCCCAGCTTTATTGTTTCCCTGTCCATCTTCCATTCCTATTCTTTCATTTTTATTTCTTACACTATGTTTCTCTCTATTCACAAGCACTTCTGTCTCATCTGCTCTTTCCTATCAATTCTTACTTCCTTGATCTCTTGGTCATATCACTTATTCTCTTTTCTGGCCAGGGTCTCTTCATTCATCTCATAGCAGATCCATGTAAATGTAATCATTACTTTTATACAGTTTCATCTTTTCCTCAAATTCATCCTCACATTAACAAATTGCTCTCCTTTCTTTTCATAGAGCTGCTATACTAACTGATCATTTATGATTTTTGTTGCATCTCAACTCAGCATTGTCATAGTGAAAGATAATAGTATGTATATTGACTACCCTTTTGCTATCCTTCAAAAACCTCCTGATATCCATCCTTGCATTCTTCATCTGTCCAGCCAAATCATTTGTTTTTACAACTATTACCAACTTTCTTCATATTTATTCCTCATATCCTAAATGTTAGTCACCCTTTTCATCCTTACTCCTAGAAAACACACCTTGTGCATCTTATTATTCACCAAACCTGGCCATAATGGAATCTTCATAGAACATTATTCATGAACCATTTGATGACCCTTCAATATCTTTCATTCTGTTGTTTTGCACTCTTCCATTTTATGTTATAATCTTATCCTGTGTATGTCTAATCTTCTTTCTAATTTTGTTCATCTCATTTTTCAAATTTTGCATTCTGTGTTTACCCCCCTACTCTCACACTCTTACATTCTTATATTTGTGCTCTCTTTCACCTTGACAGTCACACCACTTTTGTTCCATCATTTGTACTAGTTTTCATCTTGGCAGTCAAGCTTTTGCTTTGTTTCATCACTCGTGCTCTCATTCATACCCGATCCATTTTCTCACTCACCCTTCTGGCTAGTACCACTAACAATCTTACATTCCTCATTTCCTTTTGTCCTTTGTCTAAGATGCACTCCTTGTTCCCCTCTCATTTAATGATATCTTGCAGTTTATCAAAGTACAACACTTTCTGTGGACTCAAATCCTCTCATCTCTTGTTGGTAGCATATATTTATATTTTCATGATTGACAAATAAATTACAGTTTAGTTAAAGAAAGGGAGTTCACAACATTTCAATTTGATCATATCCTTGTGAATAGTGTCACAATCTGAAACTTTTTAAGGCCCATCTTTTAACTCTTTAAGGATATCAATCTCAGTTGTCCATCTTGACGTTTTAGGAAAGAAATTACAATGCAATTAAAACTAAATAGATTTAATTATTACTTATGGTATAAGTAATAATTAAATTTATTTGGTTTTCCACCAAATTGGCATATTCAGGAAACAATACACAGGGTATTGTTTCCTGATTATGCCAGTTAAGTCAGTATCGCTTACTCATGTAGTGTACACAAGCACTACACGAGTAAGTGAGACTGAAGTAGAGATGTCTAAAGTCCTAAACTGCACCACCTAGTGGAGATGTTTAGGTAGTGCTGTTTGCTGTTGGGTGATTGTCTGAGGATGAATGTTTCCCAGATGTGAAGCATTTTAATGAATCCATATTTGCTGATGTCAGGATAGTTTATTAGGTTACAGGCAGATTAATGGAATAGTCTTCCATATTTGTGTTTGTTTCGGTGAGTAAGGTGGCCTTTGTTCAGTGGATTCTGTAGCAGGTGTTCAAGGCATAGGTCTGCTACTGATGAGCAACCATTAGTGGTATCGGATGTAGTCTTGGTGCTCCAAGATTTTGATGTTTGCTGTCTCTGTTTGGGTGTCTGGGTATAGGATGTTAATTTATTTCATTGATTCAGTGGGAGGGTTGTAGCATTTGGAAGGAAAGATTAAGTCAGTCTCGTGTGTATGTGGTTGAGTTCAGAAATGAGATGAGTAGAATGAGATGACCAGTGGCGTTTCGTTGGAAGATTTGTGTAAAGAAGGCTCCCATTTCAAATAAGGTTTTTGGAATAATTAATTGTAAATAAGTGTGTGTTTATGAGTAAGAGTGGTGATAAAAGTTGTGTGCTTGCACTGTTCTGGTGTGTGGGTTTGTTTGTTTACAAAATCATTAAACTTAGAGCAAAGTATAGTAACCAGTGAAGGAAAGATGGCAGTGGCTTTGTCTTTGCAGGAGTTTAATTTTGATTTTTGTCGTTTCATGAAATGTGAGGTGTGCTATATGTATTCGTCTGATTATGTAGACAAATTATGGATATTTAAGACAGATGGAAGAAGGCCATGTGCAAAGTGTGATCTGAATGACGATTTGAGCAGTAACATACTGGTAACTGAAAGTGTCAGTACTGAGAATGCCATGCAAAGAATGAGTGCTTGGCTGATAGCAAAGAATGACAGAGTAAAATAACAGCGAATAATTGGTAAGAAAGTTTTGAAAAAGTGAATGAGCAAGCAATCTGATGAACTCAACAATCATTGGTAAGAATGACGAGAGTAATACAAATGTAGCGAAAGTTGAAAAACAGAGTGCAGTTTAATAGTAAGGTGGTGAGTGGCACAGACAGCAAACAAGTGTGTATGACTAGTGATAAAATTGAGAGAGTGAATGAGATGGAAACAATGATACAAGATTTGAAAGCTGAGCTGGTTGATAAGAGGCAAGAGATGAAATAATTGTGGGTGAAATGAAGAGAATTGGAGATATGTATGGAAGAGTAAAGAAGATGAAAACTAATGATGTTGGTATGAAAGAGGTAATGAATAACCGGCGAGTGTGGTTTTGTATAGGGATTCGATTATTAGAGGTGTGGTAAATGAGAAGATGCACAAGGCTCGTTTTCCTGAAGGTAAAATGAATAGAGTGATTGGGACATTGGATATGAGGAGTAAGCAGACAAAAGAGGTGGTAGTGGTAATAAGGACAAATCATTTGACTGGGAAGAAGGAACATGTAAGATTGAAAATCAGGAGGTTGTTGAAAAGGATAAAAGATAATAGACTAATAAGAAAAGTATTCAGTATGTTGCCCAGGTATGACAATGATGAATTGAGGTGGAGAGTGAAGGTTGTGAATGATATGTTAGTGGAAATGTGTGAGAAGAAAGGAGTGAAGGAAGAAGTGGACTGCATTTGAATGGTTTTGGTGTGAATCATTTGGAGAGACTGCTGCTGGAAATTAGAGAAATGAGTGCAGAAAATGAATCTGATCAAGTAAGAAGTGATGATAGAGCAGAAGAGTAAGGAAGAAGAGATTGAAGTGGTGGTTATGAATGAAGAAGTGGGTAGCATGAGTATAGAGAATGAAAGAACAAGCATGCAAAATGAACAGGGAAATGGGGAGGCTCAGGGTGGACAGGAGAACACATTGTGAGAAAGGTTGATGCTCTAAGAGGAAGTGAATGTGCGAGTAGACAAGAAAGGAATAGGATGGCCTGGGTGAATGCATGTGTAGACAAAAAGGAAACGGGATAACCTGTGATCAAGGTAAATTGATTTAAAGAAAGTTCTAAGATGAATAAGGAGAAAAAGAAATGGCTCGAGTTAAGTATGGAGAAGTCAGATCTAATAAGTGGTATCAGTGAGACTTGTTATAGATCCAGGAATGAGTTGTTATGTTTGTATACAAATACTAGAAGCGCAAGAAATAAGGCAAATGAAATGGTTGCATTCATTGAGTCTGTTACCCAAAAATTGTTGGAATAAGTGCGACATGGTTGAATGAGGATGACATCCTGACAGAAATAGAAATGGAAGGGATTATGTGTTTTGTGAAGATAGAAAGAGTAAAAAGGAAAGGGTAGTGCTATTATTATTATTATTATTCGTGACACCTCCAAGGAGTCTGAAGACTCATTGCGGGAGGACACCTACAACTGTCTCAACTATTACACCGAACCTCTACTACGAATCATCTCCATCAACACCATCTACTGCCCACCTCCACCACTACCATAACTATTGATGATAGAGAAATAGGTTATGTCCATACAAGGTAGAGATGCAAGAGAGAAATAGTGGAATGAAATACTTAGCCAGATTTTGTTATAGACCTGGTAATGTGGATGGCGATCATGAAATGTATAATAAATTAGCCAAGCAAATAAGAAAGGGGTGATCATTATTGGAAATTTTAATTATGATGACAGTATAGACTGGATGATTAAAAAAAACTGCATGGAAGTAAAGAAAATTAGTTTCTCGAGTTTTTGAGGGTTTTGGATTTGATCATCTCATTGGAGGATGTTATTATAAATGAGGTGTCAAATCACCTCATTTATAATAACAGTCATTTATATAACACCTCATTTATATAACAGGTGTCATATGGTTTTGACTTGGAAAATGAATAGACATGCAGGAGTATCAAAGAGATGGGAACGTATGTGAAATTATAAAGCAGGTGATTATAATAGTCTTAGACATCGACTTGGGGAAGTTTCGTGGAGGAAGGAATTGGAAGGCCAGGATATCATTAGTGCTTGGGAAATTGTGAAGGAATATTTGTTAGCAGCAATGGTAAGCTGTATTCCACGAGTGAAGAAGAAGACACAATTTGGAGTAAAGTGGATGACAAACAATATTAAACAGGAGCTACATGTGAAAAAGAGGCTATGGAAGAGATATAAGGAGACAGGTGAAGAGAGGATGCATGAAGAATATAAGACACAGGCCAGGAGAGTGACTAGTATGATAAGGAAGGCAAAACTGCAATATGAGAAAAGATTGGCCCTTAGATCCAAGGAAAATCCTAGGGAATTTTTTAGCTATGTGGCCAGTTTGTGGGATAAAACTGGGAACAGTGACTGATGCATGGAATTGTTCATTGAACAGTTTATTGGAGTGTATCATCTTGGAGGAGTCAATTTGAGAGCAGGTTACCATACTAGATTCAAGACCCTTAGATCCAAGGAAAATCCTAGGGAATTTTTTAGCTATGTGGCCAGTAGGAGGAGAAATGACTGTGGGAGAATGACATTGTGAGATAAAAATGGGATCAGAGTGACTGATGCATGGAATTGTTCAATGAACACTTTATTGGAGTATATCATCTTGGAGGAGTCAATTTGAATACTAGAGGGATAGAGCAGGTTCGAGATTTAGAGGTGCAGGAGGAGAGTGTGCTCCACATACTGAGTACTCTGGATGTTAGTAAAGCTGTGGGACTGGATGGTATTTCACCATGAGTTTTGAGAGAATGTGTTAAGGAACTGACAGTGCCCTTGACCTGGCTTTTCAATGAAAGTTTGGCTAAGGGAAAGGTGCCCATGGAATGGAAATAACATAAGATAGTGCCATTGCATAAGGGCAGTAGCAGACTGGAAGTGTTTAATTATAGGCCAGTTTGTGTGTCATCAGTAGTTGTTAAGATCTTGGAGTGAGGGACCATATACAGCATTGGGCAGATGAGGGTAATGTTATCAGTGAGAGTCAACATGGATTTGTGAAGGGGCACTCTTGTTTTAGCAATATGCTAGTCTTTTATGATAACGTTACAAGAGCATTAGATGAGGGAAAGCCATATACTGCCATTTTCCTAGACTTAGCAAAGGCATTTGACAGAGTGCCCCGTGATAAGCTGATATTCAAGTTGAAAGCACATGGGTCTGAATGTCAGATTGGTCAACTGGATTCAGGATTGGCTGTCTGATAGGTATCAGAGAGTTGTGTATGGTGGAGCAGTTTCAAGGAGGCAGAGGGTTACAAGTGGTGTCCCACAGGGCTCAGTACTAGGACCTATATTGTTTAACCTTTATATCAATGACATTGCCAGTGGATTGCAAGGGAATATTCAGTTGTTTGTGGATGATGCGAAGCTGGGAAGGATTATTAGTAATAGTGCAGATGTGGTAACCCTGCAAGAGGATTTGAATAAGCTAGATATATGGGCAAATGAATGGGGTGTTGGTTTAATGCTGCAAAATGTAAGGTCTTGAGTTTTTGGAAACATTGATGGGATGCTGCATACGCTATGGGAGGATTTAAACTGGAGGAAGTAGGAGAGACAAGAGATCTGGGTTTGATGATTGATAGAAATCTGAAATTTAGGGCACATATTGCAAAGGTAGTGAAGGCAACGCAGAGGATTGCTGCAATAATGAGAAGGACACTGACCTGCAGAGATAAAATGGTTATCATTCCATTGTATAAGACTCTGATCAGACCACATTTAGACTACTGTTCTGAGATCTGGGCCCCCCAGGATTTGAAGGGGATAAATTAACTGTGGAAAGGGTACAGAGACGGATGACAAAGATGGTGTTGGGACTGTACAATGTTAGTTATGAGGATCGGTTGAGGGAGTGTGGACTGCAGAGTTTGGTGGATAGAAGAAGGAGAGGTGATATGATTGAGACTTTTAAACTGTTGAGAGGTGGTTACAGGGTTGACACTGGGCAGTTCTTTCACTTGGTTGAACAGCGGGAAGGAGTCATGACAAGGAGCCATCCTTTGAAGTTATGAAAGGAAACTGTGAGAAAGAGGGTGAGGATTAGTTTCTTTGCATGGAGGGTGGTTGAACCATGGAATGCATTGCCTGATGGAGTGGTGAGAGTGAGAATGGTCAATGCATTTAAGTAGTGTACGATAGACTTTGTGTTTCCTAGGAGGGACCTCACTCGATGGGTCTTGATAGACTTGTGTTTCTTAGAATGGACCTCCCACGATGAGTCTTTTGACTACATGGAGGCCTGAATAATAATAATTTTACAAAGGCTTTTGAAAGATTACCACATGATAAGTTGATAATTAAACTAGAGTAGATGGGGTTGGATATTAGACTAGTGCATTGGATTAGAGATCTGATGGGTATCTTGAGTTTTGAATGAGGAACAATATCCCAGAAGAGGAAAGTCACTAGTTGTGTGCTTCAGGGGTCTGTTTTAGGGCCATTGCAGTTTAACCTGTATGTTACTGATATTGAGGAAGATTTGGATGGGGATATTCAGTTGTTTGCTGATGATGATGATGATGATGCAATGTTGGGATGAAGCATGAGAAGTAGAGCAGATGTTGTGGTCTTACAAGATTACTTGAGCAGATTGAGTGAATTGGCACTGGAGTGGGGGGGGATGCCAGTTCAATGTTGCAGAATGTAAGGTTTTAAAATTTGGAAAACAAATGTGGGATGTAGAATTTACACTTGGTGAGGATATATTGTTGGAGGTGGAGGAAATAAGGGATCTTGCAGTGATGGTGGATAAGGATCTAAAATTTAGAGGACATGTTGCCAATATTATGAAAACAACAGAACAAATTCTGGGAATGATGTGGAGGACACTGACTCGTAGAAGTAAGGAGATTCTTGTTCTATTGTATGAGGCTTAGATTACACTACATATTTACTACTGTGCACAGATTTGGTCACCTGGTTTTCAAAAAGGATGAAAAGATGTTGGATATGGTTCAGAGGCAATTGACTAAAGTAATTTCTGATATTTGGAAAGTTGAATATGAGGAATTTTTGTGAAGATACAGTTTACAGAGTCTAATTGATAGGAGAAAGAGGGGGGGGGTGATATGATAGAGACATACAAGCTGGTAACAGGTTGTTATAGGATCAATATTGAAGAGGTTTTTCATAAAATGGTGGGAGATGGGGGGAAAGAACAAGAGATTATTCCTGGAGAATGTGAACAAGAGAGTGAGAAGTAGTTTTTTGCATACAGAGTTGTGAATGATTGAAATGCTTTGTCTGAGAGTGTGCTATCTGCAGAGAATTTGAATGTGTGTGTGTGTGTGTGTGTGCGTGTGCGCGTGCGTGCGCGTGTAATGCAATTTATAACGAGCTGTGTGTATGAAAGGGACCGCCTAAATGAGTCTTTGACTCCATGGGGATCTTAAGATAATAATTATTATTTTTTTTAAATAAATAATATTTTTTTCATTGCTAAAATATTTACACATCATATACAATAGTTATCTTGAGTATAATTTTGTCAAAATTTTTCTACTTTGCATTTCAGTTAATAATTTTAATAACACTCTTTGCCTCTGTATTATGCATTTACAACACATAGTTAAAAAACCTACTTCTCACTCCCTTGTTCACATCCTCCAGTAATAATCTCTTGTTCTTTCCTCCCATCTCTCACCATTTTATAAAAACCTCTTCTAATATTAACAGTGATTATAGAGAATTTTTTTTTTTTTTAGTGAATAACTAATATAATAATAATAATTTGGGAGGCATTTCTGATTTCTTCCTCGAAGCTCTGCAGGGCTTATCTGAGGAAGATAATAGATGGCAGTGGGTTCGTGGTTATGTTTCTATACTGGCCACAAGCCAGGTGTTGATTTTACTGTTTGTTGATACATGCTTGGAAGGCTTCAACTGCTATTAGACAGTTTAACTTTTTTTTGCAAGTAGGGTCGGATTAGGACATGGTGTGTTTGTTTGTGTCCTTGTAGTGGTGTTTTTTGAGAGGGGTTTGTCATAGGTTTTGTGTGTATGTGTGTGTGTGTGTGTGTGTGAGGGAGGAAGAGAAAGAAACAGGAATTGCTCTAATTTTCACTCTCGCTATAATTACTATTATTACTATTATTATGGGCAACTCCAGGGAGTCATTAGACTCATCGAGGGAGGCCCCAAATCATATTCATCACAACTATCTGACATTCATGCAGTATCTATCATACCTCGCCTTAAACTCATTCACTGTCACAGCATCCACTACAGACTCAGGGAGCGCATTCCACTCATTCACTACTCTAAAAGTAAAGAACCCAGCTCTAACACCTTTACTAACCACACTTTTGCCCAGTTTCCATGGATGTCCCCTAGTCCTCCCACAACCAGCCCTGTTCTCAAAAATATCTTCTGAATTAATTTTATAGAAACCTTTCAGTAATTTGAATGTCTCAATCATATCTCCCCTCCTCCGCCTATCAACCAATTTTTGCAACCCACAAATCCTCAACCTGTTCTCATACGGTTCATTCCACAGACCTGCTATCATCTTGGTCACTCGCCTCTGGATCCTCTCCACCTCCTCCCCATCAAGAAGAAACCTAGGTGACCAAATCTGAGCACAGTAGTCTAGATGGGGTCTTATCAAGGCACGATAGAGAGGAACAATAACCTGCTTGTCTCTGCTTGTCAACGTATTCTTCAGCAACCAAGTGATTTGATGAGCTGTTTTGGTCACTTTTTGCAATGTGTCCCCTAAATTTCAATTCCTTATCCACCAACACTCCTAAATCTCGTGCCTCATCAATTTCCTGGAGCTGGGTTCCACCAATGCAGTAAACTGCCGCCAATCTTTTCACCCCAAAATGCATAACCTTACATTTTGCCACATTAAACTGACATCCATTCTCCTTAGCCCAGACCTCCAATCTATCCAAATCATCCTGCAAAATTTTGACATCATCTGCATTCACTATTGCCCTACCCAACTTCGCATCATCCGCAAACAAATGAACTGTTCCTCTCAGATCATTTCCTATATCATTTATGAACAAATTAAACAGCAGTGGTCCAAGAACAGATCCTTGTGGCACACCACTAGTCACAGGCCGTCTTGTGGACTCTACTCCCGAGTAAATCACTCTCTGATATCTCTCCGTCAACCACCCTCCTATCCATCTCACCAAACCTATGTCCATTCCCATATGCTGCAATTTACTGATTAGAATTCCATGTGGAATCCTGTCAAAGGCCTTGGCAAGGTCCAGTAGAATCACCGTAAACCCATTACCCTTATCCAGTTCAGCCGTCACTGTGTTATAATACGTGAGCAAGTTACTGAGGCATGACCTACCCTTCACAAAACCATGCTGTCCCCGATACAGTATCCCATTTTCTTCTATCCAATCTTGTATTTTCCTCTTGACTATTTTCTCTAAGACCTTGACAATTATTCCTGACAATGATAATATTTATATAGTGCCTGTTTCAGCTCTCTGTATGTCCCAAGGTTTCTGTAGTGAACGGCAGTTTGTTTATCATGGTCAGGTACGTAGAAGTTTTGGGTGGCTTTGCCGTAGTGATTGTTGTACTTATATGTTATGTAGTTTGTTGACTTGTCTTGTTATCTGATATGTTGTTCTGGTTACTCTATAGGTTGGGCTCTAGTAATGTTTTAACAAGACTGTGTAGTGGCATAAGTGTTTCACCTTAAATATTTTGTGTTCTGTCCGTGCTACCTGCATAAGTGTGGGTTGTTCCCAGAATATCAGTTTTACCATTTTATCTTGCAACCATTGTAACCTGTTAAGTCTGTATTGTTGTTTTCACATACTGCTTTATAGATTAGTATTTTTATGTGTGTCAGGGCTATGTCTTTTAATCTGTATAGTTTGCTTGCTATTATCCTAAGCTTGGTGTGTAGGTAGTTTATATGACTATTCCAACTTTGATCAGCATCGTTTTCACCTGTGTGATGGTTGTGGTTTTAGGTTCAGTGCTTTGTGTATAGGAGGATGAATGTCGGATAGTGAGATATTTAGTTTCTGTGGGCAGGGTTTGGAGATTTTTGAATATCATTAAGTTTATTTTCCCAGGGTTTATATATAATATATATGCTGTTTTCAGCATATATATTAATCAAATCATTAACCAGTTAGTGATTTGATTGATGTCGTGTTGCATATTTGTGTAAGCGATATTTGCGTTGTTGTGAATGAATACTTTGGGCGTGTTGTCTGCATATGGAAGATTTTACTTTTTAAGGGAAGATGGCTTATGGCGTGTGTGTATATGTTAAATAGAATGGGAGATAGGACAGCTCCTTGGAGTGCTCTGCAAGTTACTGGTACCTCTTTGCTGTACGATGATCCTATACGTGTGATGTGCTTCCTGTTTTTCATGTATGTTTTAAACCACTGGAGTAGACCACCTCCAATTCCGATATGCGTTAGTTTCGTTAACAAGGTTTTGTGTGTTAGTGTGTCAAATGCTTTTGTTAGGTCAATGAATACGACTAATGTTATTCTGTTTTTATCCAATGCAGTGTTTATTAGGTCTGTGAAATCTTCCAGGAGTGTTGTTGTTCCTTTATTTTTTTAAAGCCATATTGTGTTTTGGGTATGATTTGAAATTTTTCGATGTATGTGGAGATTTTGCAATGCACAATGCGCTCCATGATTTGGTTGATTATAGACAATGTGGCGATGGGTCTGTAATTACTTATAATGTTTCTTTTTCCATGTTTGTGTATGGGTGTGATTAATGCTGTCTTTAGTGTTTCAGGTGTGTGTCCCATTTCTAAGATTTTATTTAACAGTTTTTGTATAACTGGACATATATTGGTTGAGTGTTTGTAGTGTTTCTTGGTGTCTATTGGTCTGATTCCATTTATCCCTGGTCCTTTGTTAGGGTTAATTTGTTGAATTACCATTGATAGTTCTTCTTTTGTTACTGTGGGGAACCACATCGACTGGGTTGCTCGTGGACCTAGTGGAGTATGTTCATTTGTGTGAGGAAAGGTTGTTTCTTGTAGTTTTTGGACAGAGTTCACAAATTGCTGATTAAAGTTGTTTGCCAACTGTTTGAGGGATTTGGGATCACAAGCAAATCTGTGTTTTATTGTTTCTGAGGCAGTGGTTCTGTGTATATTGTCCAGCATTTCATTAATCAAGTGCCAGGTTTCTTTTATGTCATTCTGAGCTGTTGTTAATTTGTTGCTGTAGTAGTTTCTTTTATAATCTGTGTTGTTAGGAGATTCCGTTTTCTTTTGTATTCAGCTTGTAAAGCGATATTGTTTGGCGACTTCTTAAGTTGTTTCCATAGGGCATCTTTTCTTTGTATGTCTGTTAATGTGTTGTCTGTTATCCATGGATTCTGTTTTGTTTGGGAGCGCATTTTTATTTTTGTTAATGCTTTGTTATATATTTTATTAAATGCAAGTTTAAGATTATTATATACAGCTTCAGCAGAATCTAAAGATGCTATCTGAATCCAGTCTGTTTTTCTGATTTCATCGTTTACTATTGTTTCGTTTACAATTCTATAATACTGTTTTGTAGTCTCAGTGAGTTTTATGGGTTCTGGATCAGTGTGTAACTGTAATGCTGTGAAATAATAGTCTGCCAGTTTGCATGTTGTGACGGCTGCTGTGTGACTGTTTGGAGGGGCTCTAAATATTTATATAGTCAAAACATTACGAGGTTGTTGTATTTCCGACTATCTCTTCTCGTGTATACAACTGTATGGATGGGGTTTATGTTATATGCTGATAAGAGGTTTAGGTATTGTTCCGTGTTGTTATTTATGTTCCTAATGTTTATATTCATGTTTCCTATTATTATCAAGTATTCTGAGGTGTCTTCTTTTGTGACTGAAAGCCATCTGATTAGTTCATCTAGAAAATTTTTGATGCTTAAGTTGGGTGGTCTGTATATTGTGTTTAATATCAAGGAGTTTTCTTGTTTGATGTTTTTAATTTTGATGGATATGTTTTCTGCATATTCTTATTTATAGTTTATTTCTGTTACTTCTAGTTTATGTTTGGTAAATATTATTATACTACCTTCTTGTTTAAACTAAACACTTAAAAAAACACTGTCTGCAGTGTTTGTGTTGTTGGAAGGTTGACATTTGGTAGATGATTGCCTCTTCGTTTGTCGTAGATACATCAGTCAGTATTAAAATGTCTGTGTTGTCTATATCTTCCTTCAGATAAGCTTGCAGGGTCAGCCAGTATTTTTGAATGCTTCTGATGTTGACGTGGAGAATAGATAGTCCTTTTTTGGGGATAGTCACTTGTTTCCATTCTGTTATTGATTTCAGATTGTGGCAATTATCATGTTCCAGGATGATTACATCTGCTTGATGGCCTTCATTGATGTTGGTTGGTGTTCTGTTCCCTTCTTTACTAGTCGTCAATATTCCTTTTAATGTGGCAGCCTGTTGAGGTCTTCTACAGATTTTATTTGGATTGGTTTTGTGTCTTGTGTCTTTTTAAGGAATATTTTGCTGTCTCTTATCCATATAAACTGGTAATTTTTTTCTGTTTTTACTTTCCTTGTTTGGTAGAATAGTTTCTGATAATAAGGTGTTAAGTATTTGGACAAGTATATTGGGGTATTGTCCTGGGCTCATTTCAGATCCTTGACTACTGGTTTTTTAATCCTGCTAGCTTTTATAAGTGTAATTTTTGTTGAGCTGTTTGTGAGTCACGTCACGACAGGAGGAGGACGGGAATTATTTTCTCTTTTTCTTTTTTGTGGTAACCGATGTACTGACTGGATATCTTTTGATTCAATGGGGGACGCAATTTTTTGACTTAGTTGTATTACGGTGTCTTTTAGATGTTCTGTAGCAATTTCCGGGAGACCATCTATCAGGAGATCATTTTTATACTGCTGTTGCTTTAAGAGTTTGTACTGTTGCTTTAGAGAGTTTAGTTCTTGTCGTAGTTCCATTGTCTCTTTAATTAGATTATGTTGTCTTTCTGTTAGCTCTTTAACGCAGTTTTTAATTTCTCTGATGGTCTGTAATACATCTACTGAGTTGTTATTAAATTTAATAAATTCCTCATATTGGTTGAATTTTTCGGTAATCTGTATGCTGTATGGTGTAGGGTATCTGTATAGTTCTCCAACAAAATCGATTAAACAGTCTTTTAGGTTTTTTAATCTATTTTCAAGTAATTCATTCAAAGTTTGCTCACCTGGGTTTCCGTTGTTGTTTTCTTTGTTTTTCTTTCTCTCTCTGCTGTTGATTGCTACGTTATCTGTTTACCACCTGCAATTGTTTTCAGAGTTGTCTGTTTCCAGCCTGCAGTTGAAGGCGACATTCCTTTGTTTTAAGTTTAAGGGGATAATAAATCCCTCATTATTTCAAAGCCTAATAAGAAACTCGAAGATTGAAATCTAAGAGTTTCATGCTGAAGAACTTCTGGCGAGTCGAAGCGTAAGTCAACACTTGGTAGTTCAACACCAGGGCAACTCGGAGCAAAGGTGGAGCAAGTTTCGATCACTGTCCTTAATATTTTCTCATAATGTAAAACGCAGCCCCTAGGAGATATATTACTGTTTTACATTATGAGGGAAGGTCACTACCCAGACCGATTTTGACCTTTATTCAAGTGTATTTAAGTAAAGACCTCTCTAAAAATTAGACGATCCTGAAAGATCACCCAATGCAGCATTGTTCCACTCAGTGACAGACTCACCCCGTCACCAAAAAGAACTTCTCAGCATTGGCTCTACCCAGTGGCAGGCTCACCCCACCACCAGACAGCCATAATCTCA
Organism: Typopeltis vanoorti; assembly: GCF_054136105.1. Lineage (NCBI taxonomy): Eukaryota > Metazoa > Arthropoda > Arachnida > Uropygi > Thelyphonidae > Typopeltis > Typopeltis vanoorti. Next base: position 80,765,395 of record NC_143567.1, read on the forward strand.
GCAGTGGCCCTACTCAGAGACAGGCAAAAACCTGCCCCAAGCAGAGCCTCTCATCTATCCAAGAAAACCCATCATCAGTGAGTAGGGATAATATCAAGGTTTAAGTGAACCGAACTTACATACTTTACTATACGAATTGCCAGAAAGGTGTACCCATATATTATTACTACAATAAAGAGCCAAGAAGCTATTATTTTTCGGCGATTTATTATCCCCTTAAATTAAGTTTAAGGGGATAATAAATCCCTCATTATTTCAAAGCTGAATAAGACTCGATCGAAATCTAAGAGTTTCATGCCGAAGAACTTCTGGCGAGTTCAAGCATAAGTCAACACTTGGTTGTACAACACCAGGGCAACTTGGAGCAAAGGTAGAGCAAGTTTCGATCACTGTCCTTAATATTTTCTCATAATGTAAAACGCAGCTCCTAGGAGATGTAAAGTATGTAAGTTCAGTTCACTTGAACCTTAGTATAGTTCGCCCACCGATTAGAGATCCTTGGACACTTCTGCACATGTCAGAAAAAGGAAAATCCATTCCGATAATAGCGTAATCAATCTGTCTTCTGGGATGAGTTTGTTTATTATTACAGGTCGGAAAATTTAGCTTTTCTTTTACGAACATTGCTATTTTTAAAGTGTAACTATTTTGCTTATATAACAGTTGGAAAAATGTATGTAGAGTATTAACAAAATTAACAATATGAACAAAATTATTAGCATAAAAAAAATTTAACTAAGTTTATTTTTAAGAAAGTTTTCTATAAAAAAAATAATTATACAGAAAAACAGAAATTTTTTCAAATGAACTTAGATATTCTAAACTTACAGTTGAGAGAACTGAGATACTTTAATGTTCTAAACCAATTAATTATTTATGACCTGTTGTGACTCTTTTAACAAACCCATGCAAAAAAAATGTTGGCAGAAAATACCATTATCAAATCCTTTTAATCTTCTGAGTCATCTGGGACTTTTTAAAACAAAATCCGATTTCATGAAGTATTTTCCTTAAAGTTTCTCTTTTCCAAGGAAAATTAATTTTTTCTTTAAGCACAGGAATCAATTTCTGAACAGTTGGCACTCTTTTCTCGACCACGTAAAATTCGTGAATAGTTCTTATAACATCTACATCAAAATCATTCAAAGCTACGGTTTCGATGGTTTTCTTTCTCTGGCGCTTTTTTTTTAGGAGATTTAAATTTTGGCTTACTTTCACCTTTTGATTCCCTACGAATTCTTTTAACAGTCAACCGACACCGATACGCCTGCAGTTGCACTTGCACGTTTTATGACTTGAGAAAGGGGAACAAGGAGATGGCGTTCTGATGATTCTTTTTTGCAGAATGTCAGCACATTATTCAATATTCTTTTGAAAGAGCTACTGTAACGTTTAACAACAGAACTTGTTGACTGTACTGTATCCATCATACAAATTAATAATAAAAAAATAATGCAAAAAAGCAACAACAAAAATCAAGCTACTACAGCGACAGACAAGAAAGCACATGATTTCGCGTTTTAGCGACCAATTCGTACATCCTTCATTTCTTTCTCCCCTTCAGCATGAATCGACTATTTTTGGCAAAATGTCAAGGAGAGACCAACAAACGGTGGGCATACAATATTATCCAGGTCTACCTACTCACTAATGAGACCTCAATAAAGGTCGAAACCAGTCTGGGTAGTGACCTTTCCTCATAATGTAAAACAGTAATACATCTCCTAGGAGCTGCATTTTACATCATGAGAAAATATTAAGAGAGTTATCGAAACTTGCTCCACCTTTACTCCGAGTTGCCCTGGTGTTGTACTACCAAGTGTTGACTTACGCTTGGACTCGCCGGAAGTTCTTTGGCATGAAACTCTTAGATTTCGATCTTCTAGTTTCTTATTCGGCTTTGAAATAAATGAAATAATTTATTATCCCCTTAAATTTAATTTATGTTGCCAAAAATATAGCCTCTTGGCTCTTTATTCCTTTGTTTTCTCTACACTGCTGACATTTCCATTCGTCATGCTTTGTGTTTGATTTTCTCTGCCAAGTGGCCTCGGACAATCCTGAACATGGAAAATGCGTGTTTCTCTGGCAGTTCCTGCATGTTATGTGGTTTTCTTCCTCCGTTAGGTCTTCATGGCATTTGTAGCACTTCATATTTCTTGTTTGACGATCTTGCTGTAATTTCTAATAAGGCGACTTCCTTTGTTCTCTTCGCGTAGTTGACCAACGTATACTTGGAACTTTGAATACTTATAATATACTTATTACTTAATTGATACTTACAGTTTTTATGTCAATATGTTCAGCTTGAAGAATGGAATTCACTGATACACTTAAATTTTAATTCACCAGAAAAAAACTCTACTTTGCAACTTAAAATATGGAAGCATTGAAATAACGTGCCTGCTACCACTTGCTGCTGAAGTGCCATCTTTAATATTAATGATAATAATATTAATAATTTTCATCAGAGTAAATCAGGTTTGCCTTGTTGACCAAGGTTCGTATATTGCCATACTGTTGGAAGGGGTGGAAGTATGACTGTTGGTGGATGTATTTATCAGCATGCATGGATTTCCTATAGATGATGAATGCCAAGGATCCATTAGGTTTATTTATGGTCAGGGTAGTTAGGATGAGCAACCATTTTTAAAGTCAATTTCATCCAAGTTCTTCACATATTTAGTGTCTGAGCTATATGACCAAATGGCAAACACAATGCCTATATTATGTTAAAGATACCAAGCAATTTTATAAGCTAGATTTGTAATCCTTTTTCCCAAGTAAGCACACAGACAAGTAAGTCAAGTTTGCGGCTGCACATAGTGCAACACTAGGCAACTCGTTGTGAAGGTTGAGTAAGCTCTGATCACTTTCCTTAGAATTTTCCCCTAATGCAAAACAAATTTCCTTGCAGAGATGTATGATGCTATGCATTAAGGTAATGGTCACTACCCAGACTGGTTTCAAATTGAGGTCTTGTCAGTGGGAGCCAGACCTAAAAAATGCCAAGGGTGAAGTAATACAGAGCTTAAAAAATATAAGATAAACTGACCATAGATATTTAATTCGTACGTATGTTCGTACAATATTGCTTACCGGTTTCGCTAGTAACTGACTAGCTCTCTCAAGGCTTGCACAGTACAGAAAAATGGTAAATGCAAAAAAAGGTTTAAGAATACAAAAAAACGTTAGTGCCTGTTAGTTACACTTTCGGTAACACTTTCGCGTGACATGTATGAATCGCGACTTTCTACTAAGTATCATGAACACACGTTACATGCAAACGCATAATATGATTATTCGTGTAATTAGAATAATTACGCGAATTAATTATATTTTTCCAAGTATCGTTCAGTATGGCCCCTTGATTTCTGTTTAGGTTGCTGCCTGTACATAGCACTACTGCTGCTTTGAATAATCGATGTCTGTAATCATTATCAATTATTACTGTTCCGGGAAACTCCAAGGATTCGACAGACTCATCGAGGGAGGCCCTAACATCATGTCAAGAACAACTATTCGACGTTGATACGGTATCTATCATACCCTGTCTTGAACTCATTCATGGTCGTAGCATCCACAACAGACTCTGGAAGCTTATTCCACTCATTCACCACTCTCCAACGTCAACCACGCTCTTGCCCAGCTTCCATGCATGGTCCCTAGTCCTCCCACCACCAGTCATATTTTCAAAAATATCTTCTGGATCAATCTTATAGAAACCCTTCAGTAATTTGAATGTCTAAATCACATATATCACCCCTCCTTCGCCACTCATTCACCACTCTCCAAGTAAAAAACCTAGTCAACCACGCTCTTGCCCAGCTTCCATGCATGGCCCCTAGACCTCCCACCACCAGTCCTATTCTCAAAAATATTTTCTGGATTAATCTTATAGAAACCCTTCAGTAATTTGAATGTCTCAATCATATCACCCCTTTTCAGCCTATCAACCAATTTCTGCAACCTGCAAATCTTCAACCTGTTCTCATAAGGTTCATTCCATAGACTTGCTATCATCTTAGTCACTCGCCTCTGGATCCTCTCCACTTTCTCCCCATCACGAAGAAACCCTGGTGCCCATAACTTGGCACAGTAGTCCAGATGGAGTCTTATCAAGGCTCGATACAGAGGAACAACAACTTGTTTGTCTCTGCATGTTAAAGTATTTTTCAGAAGCCAAGTAATTTGATGAGCTGATTTAGTCACTTTTGCAAATGTGCCTCCTAAACTTCAATTCCCTATCCACCAGCACTCCCGAATCCCTGGCCTCATCAATCTCCTGGAGTACGGTTCCACCAATGTGATATACTGCTGCTATTCTTTTCACCCCAAAGTGCACAACCTTACACTTTGCCACATTAAATTGACATCCATTTTTCCTAGCCCAGTCCTCCAAACTATCCAAATCATCCTGTAAAATTTTGACATCCTGTGCACTCACAATTGCTCTACCCAACTTTGCATCATCAGCAAACAAGTGAACACTTCCTCTCAAATCCTTTCCTATATCATTGATGAACAAATTGAAAAGCAGTGGTCCAAGAACAGAGCCCTGCGGCACACCACTAGTCACAAGCCGTCTTTTAGACTCCACTCCTGAATAAACCACTCTCTGGTATCTCTCCTTCAACCACCCTCCTATCCATCTCACCAACCCTATGTAGGGCATAGAGCTGTTATTCCAGTCTATAGTGTGGTTTGAAGTTGAAAAGTGTAGGGCATATCTATGTAGGGCATAGAGCTGTTATTCCAGTCTATAGTGTGGTTCGAAGTTGAAAAGTGATGTGCTAAACCGGAGGTGATCGTTCTGTTGTGATGTACATTGCCAACATGTTCTTTCTGTCTTATTTCCAGGCTTCTCGAAGTTTGTCCAATGTAGGAAAGACCACACGTGCATGGAATATTATACACACACCTGGATATTTATAAAATCGAACACTGTCCTTAGGAGATCTTAGAACCTGTCTGATGCTAGTAGTTGGTTTATATACAACCCTGATGTTATGGGCTTTTAACAATCTCACAATTTTGGTGGAAATTGAGCCATAAAGGGGATGACTGCTGTTGAAATTTGTTGGGAGACTGTTCTTTCTTGTTGGTTATCTTTGTGTAGAAATTTGTTGATGATGTTTCGAGGATAACCATTTTGCGATAGTGTTATAGCGATTTGGGACAGTTTTGTCTGAACTTCTTCATCGTCGAAGATAAAGTTTCTCACTCGATTTCACAACATGTCGATGATGCTCTGTTTATGTGATGATGGTTTGAAGAGTAATGTAGATATCATCCAGTGTCCGTAGGTTTTTTGTAAATAGACAGTTTGAAATTGTTACCTTGTCTTTTAACTAGTATGCCCAAGAAGTGTAGTCGTTCGTTGTTTTCTACTTAAAATAAATTTGATTTTATTGTGGAGTGAGTTAATTTTATTGACAAACATGTAGGTTTTCCATGTTGTCCTGCCATATGATGAAGATATCATCCACACATCTCCACCATATTGAAGGTTTAGGAGTAATGTTGATGAAGATTTCATTTTCAAATTTCTCCATAATACAGAGCTTATATTTTCATTTTCAAATTTCTCCATAATACAGATCTTATAAATATTTTACCTAAACAAGTTGCCATAAGGTGCTTTGACCTCATTAAATAAAAATCTCAGGATAAGAGTAAGATGTAGAAAGTTTTTTTACCTTGGGTATATATTATGTTAAAGATACTAAGCTAGGTTTTTAATCCTTTTTCCCAAGTAAGCAAACAGACAAGTAAGTCAAGTTTGCAGCTGCATGTGGTGCAACACAGGCAACTCGGGAAGGTGGAGTACGCTCTTACCACTTTCCTTAGAATTTTCCCCTAATGCAAAGCACATTTCCTTGTGGAGATGTATGATGTTATGCATTAAGGTAATGGTCACCACCCAGACCAGTTTTGACCTTTATTAAGGTCTCGTCGGTGGGAGCCAGACCTAAAAAATGCCAAGGGCGAAGTAATACAGAGCTTATAAATATTTTAGTTGCCATAAGGTGCTTTGACCTCATTAAATAAAAATCTCAGGATGAGAGTAAGATGTAGAAAGTTTTTTACCTTAGGTATATATTATGTTAAAGATACCAAGCTTGTTATCTGACGAGACCTCAATAAAGGTCGAAACCAGTCTTGGGTAGTGACCATTACCTTAATGCATAGCATCATACATCTCCGCAAGGAAATGTGCTTTGCATTAGGGGAAAATTCTAAGGAAAGTGATCAGAGCTTACTCCACCTTTACAATGAGTTGCCTAGTGTTGCACTAAGTGCAGCCACAAACTTGACTTACTTGTCTGTTTGCTTACTTGGGAAAAAGGACCGAAAATCTAGCTTATAAAATTGCTTGGTATCTTTAACATCAGAACCGGCGCTAGGGTCTTTGCTGCCCGCAAGCAATTTCTATCTAATCGCCCCTGTAACGATTCGGGCGTGTGTGGTTCTTTTACGATAATAAAAATTTAAATTATTTGAAACTTCTTAAATACAAAACAGCCACACGTTGTTTCGCTAAATGTAATGAACCAGGGGTGTTGACTAGGCGGGATAATCGTTAAAAACACGAATATTCAAAAAATTCTCAAAAGTTAAAGCAAATTTTGATAAAGCCACTTCACTTTATTCGTTGAATATAATGATACAGGTGTTATAGCCTTCTCTCTGACCCGAATCGCTAACAAAATTAAAATGAATTTTAATTAAAGTTAAAATTCAGAAATAATTAATATAAATATTCAAAAAATAACATCTTTACAGAATAACAGAAAATAAATTAAATTACATAAATATAACTTGAAATTTTTTAAATTAAAATTTTATATTTTTTTATTTCATATTCACAAAATTAGAAATAATGTCCTTAACATCTAATTCCGCACATATATCATTTTCAATAGCTATTAACGCCAAACTAGCAAGGATTTCTTTGTAACATACTTGTTCTTAAGTAGGTTTTAATCAGTTTCAACTTGGAAAAGGAACGTTCAAGGTTAATAGTATTCTTAAAGCAATTGAAAAGTTAGGGAAAGATAAATTATTGGACACAATAAAATTAAGAATATCGAAAGGGTTTTGAATAAATTATCCATCCGAAAAATATCCTGGAAAGCACATAACTCGTCATATAGTTGTATTGCATTTACATCTTTATTGTTGCCGACCTTCAAGAGAATCTCTAAATCATCACACTTTTTTCATAAATCTTTGTTATTAATTTGTAGTAATCTATACAAGAAATTGAAATTATCATAATATGTTTTTAGTTGTTCAAAACGTTCTATTAACGAACACATTACAACATCTAGAAGTGTATAAAACACATTCACTCTAAATTTATCTTCTGGGCGATTGTGGTGTTTCATCATGATGCTCATAGTCAAATTGTCATGTCTTCTTTTGTCGTTGAACTTCGGTACTAGTTTTAAATTCTCGTTCTCCATTCACCTCTTCACTCAGTTCTTTTACCATTTTTAGAACTTCTTTAAAATTTGTATCTGATCGATACTCTTGTAAGAATATTTTTAAGTTTTCGATAGATTCTAATGCAAGTGTAATGTTGATATTTTTGTTTTGAAGCATTTTACTCACAGGGTTTATTCTGTTAAGTAAATCATGCCAAGTTATAAGAGAGCCAATAAATTTGGAGTCCTTTATTTTAGCACATAATGTTTGTGCTTCATGCTGAGTTTCTTTATTAAAATTTTCATTATTTAAAATTTCAAAAAGTGCATCGTAAATTTCTTTTAACTGATATAGTAGAGGGTGGATTGCATTAATTTTACTTTCCCATCGCATTTCTGATGGCTGTTTCAATGTTAAATTTTTTACGAACTTTAATTGGATTGCCCAACGTTTGTAAGAGAATGAAAAGAAATTGTATATTTCTTGAATTTGCAAAGAAACTAATTGTATCTGCATTCACTTTGGCTGCATTGTTAATGATTAAATTTATAGTATGAGCAGCACATGACACGTAAAAATCTTGAGGATTTTTGTTCAAAGGCAAATTTTGGAGCCCATATTTTTTCCCTTTCATATTTGCCCCATTGTCATATCTTTGACCTCGCATGTCTTCAATGGGAACGTTCCATTATTATTGCACATAAACCACGTTATGTGGAATCTGATATATCTGCAAAACCTAAAACGTTTTCCCTGATCTTGACAATTCCATTGTCACAGGAAACAAAGCGAATAATAATGGTCATTTGTTCTGTTTTACTTGCATCAGGTGTGCAGTCTAAAATTATGGAATAATATTTAGATTTTCGAATTGATAATAAAATTGTATCCCTGATTGTGTTACTTAAAGTTTCCAATATTTTATTTTGACTGTCTTTACTCAAATAGTGTACTCTATTGTTTCGTTGTAGGGCCCTTTCAACATGATTTTCCATAACGGGATAAAACTTTCCAAACAGTTCGACTAATTTTAAAAAATTTGCTGTTATTCCTTTCTTATAATTTATCAGATGATCTCTGAAAAGCTAAATTTTGGCTGCCAAGGAATTTTATAATTTCAATCAATAGTAGTTTTGTTTTATTAAATTTTTATCAAGTTTCTTCCATTTTAAGAAATTTTTCATGTGAGTTAAATTAGTCTCATGTGTATGCAAAGTTGTACTTACATTCTCCAATCGTTATAACCTTCTACAAGACTACTTGATTCAGTAGGTGTGAAAAGTTTGCAACAAAAGCAAAAAATAGCATTTAAGGTTTCGGAATAAATGAGCCATGTTCTTAGCACAAGCTCCCCGTTTTCCATTTTTCTATTATAATACATGTCACCAAATTTACGACCATATGTATCTCTGGGATATATTATATTTTTCTTTTGAACAGGCCCCATTTCAATTAAAACAACTCATAATTTTTCATCAATATTTCGCCATTCACCTGGATCGTCTAAATTCACTAACACTAAATTTACACGAAACTAACAATGTGTTAGTTTCATGGTCAACTACAACTAAATCTAACTGTTTTTCACTTAAATAATGCATCTTGTTATCTTGTTCAATAGTTTCATTAGTACTTTATGCAAACTGCATGATGTGCACTGCTCTTCAACTCTGATTTCTAATGTATCGAGTTGGTTATAATCTGCATCATAATATTTTAATATTTTAACAAATTTATTAAGAGCCCCAGTTTGTTTCTTAATATCTGCTTCTTTCGCAGCATGATGCTTACGATTTTGTGCACCGGATAACTTTTTTTTTTTAAATTTTTGATTCCATTTCTATTTTATACCCACAAGAAATTATTACACAACACGACACAGAGACGAAATAATAGTCTGCACTGCGCTACTGTCAGTAGCCTACTGAGATGCTTACCATATGACTGGTTAACCAGCAACAAATGTTTTGTACGAATATTCGTTTCTGCGCCTAAAAACCATTCACCGTTTCACTTTAGATAGACTGCAGTAGACACAACATTCTGCAGGCAAGCATTTAGCCTGCTCTCGCTGCAAAATTGTAAACAGCCGGCTGATCAAAGAGGCGGTAATATACAATTTTTTAAAATTTTTATTCGGTGTATCCAGCTTTATTTATTTTAATATTGATCATTCTAAGAATTTTTTGTTTTTATGATAAAAATTTTGTTTCTTAAAAACAAAATTTATGAACCGTACCCCGGAGACGGCGGTGCTCTTCGTAGCGGCGCCCACATGCACTACATGGTCTGCATGCACGCTTCCGCCGGCCCTGTTTAACGTAATATATACCCAAGGTATAAAACTTTCTACATCTTACTCTCATCCTGAGATTTCTATTTAATGAGGTCAAAGCACCTTATGGCAACTTGTTTAGGTAAAATATTTATAAGCTCTGTATTACTTCACCCTTGGCATTTTTTTAGGTCTGGCACCCACTGACGAGACCTCAATAAAGGTCGAAACTGGTTTGGGTGGTGGTGGTGAACATTACCTTAATACATGGCATCATACATCTCTGCAAGGAAATGTGCTTTGCATTAGGGGAAAATTCTAAGGAAAGTGATCAGAGCTTACTCCACCTTTACAACAAGTTGCCTAGTGTTGCACTACATGCAGCCGCAAACTTGACTTACTTGTCTGTTTGTTTACTTGGTAAAAAGGATTAAAAACCTAGCTTATAAAATTGCTTGGTATCTTTAACATAATATATACCCAAGGTAAAATAACTTTCTACAATGCCTATATTTCACAGCCAAATGATACATCTCTGTGGGACAGACTTTAATGCTTTCTCTTCAAATATTTCCACAAGTCATTTAACTTTTTTGAGAAAATGGAAGCTGAGAGTCCATAGCTATACTGGCTTTCTGTTTCTAGAAATTGCCTTACCAAATGAAATAGCCCAAGTTCATGGTGAACTGAGGCAGAGCTGAAATATCAAGAATAAATTGGGCTTCAATTAGGTCAACGATGTGTATACCCACCTGTTTGAGTGAATAGTTTAACATACATGCTCTCCAACCAACAGGTCATGGATTTGAATCCTGCCATGGGCATGGCTGTTTGTGGTTGCCTTCCTTAGATGAAGATGGATTTTATCACCCAGTGTGAAACCACTGCCCTGCTTATTAGAAATCTCAAATGGCTTGAAAATCTCCATGTTTGGTCTCTACTGGAGGAGTTCTGTGTGTTTCTGGATTATGTGAAAAAAAAAAAGAATACACAAGAATTAAAAAATCCATAGCTTTCCCATGGACCTTTGGTGCTATAGGTTTACAACCTTTCATGGGCGAGAGTTTCAACAAAAGTGAAGTTTAGTGAATACAGAGGAGATATCAGAATGACCATTAAGCTACGGGACTTAAAGTGAGCAGAGTTCTTCATGTCATGAAGGGCAAATGGTGTTGCCAATATTCTGAGAGAGAGCACAGACTAAGTGATTGGCTGGTTTGTAAGTTAATGGCCATTTTATTTGCTGTATTTTTTGGCAGCTCAGTAATTCTGGGTGAGGTTTCTAAAATTATCATTATTATCATTATCAGACCACCTAGTGTCAAAAGACTCACCCATGGTGAGTCTTTTTACACTAGCTCATCACACCATGCCTTAAACACAGTCACTCTCTCTTCACTAACCACACTCTCAGGCAGTGCATCCTAATTAACCACTACTCTCTATCCAAAAGAACTCCACACGCCATCCTTCTGCAACTTCCAGGGATGGCCCTTGTTTCTCCATTTCTCTTCTCCCCCCATTCTCAGATCAATATCATCTATAATAATCTGGCAATAATCTCTTACCAAATCACGTGTCTCAATCATATTTATCTTTCTCCTCCTCTTATCCACTAGCCTTTGCAAATTGCATTTCCTCAACCTTCATTCATATTCAGCAGTTCAAAGACTAGAAACCATCCTAATCATTTCACTTTCCAATATCTGTTCATCCTTCTGAAAACCTATCCTCTATCACCCCAGATCCCTTATCTCTTCTAAGATATTCCCATCAGTTGTATACACTGCATCCCATTTTTGTTTTTGAATTTCAAAACCTTACAGTTTGCAATATTGAACTGGCATCCCGTCCCTCACTTGCCTATTCACCCAGTCTATTCAGTTCCTTTTGTAAAACCAAAACATTTGCTCTACTCCATATAGCTTTTCCTAGCGTCATCATTCATCTTCAACAACTGCATATCACCATTAACCTTTTCTAGTATCATTAACATGTAAGTTAAACAGCAGTGGTCCCAAAACAGACACTTGGGATACACCACTAGTGACTTTCCTCTTCCAGGCCATTGCTCTCTCTCATGTACAACTTTTGCTGGTGCCTTTCAGATAGCCAATCTTCTATCCTAAGTCATCCATTCCATCGTAATTACCAACTTGTCATGTGATGATCTACCAGAAGTCTTTGTAAAATCTAAATATACCAATCTGAGCATCTGAATTGAGCATGTTTTTATTGTCTTATAATATTTAAGTAGATTACTACAACCAACATGATCTCCTTTTTGCAAACTCATGCGGTCCATTAAAAAAAGAATGCTGCTGTTTATAACCTAGTACTGGATCTTTGCTATCACTAACCTAACACTTTAGCTACACCTTCCCCCCCCCCACACACAGTAGACTTCAGTTGAAAGTCTCAGTCTTTTCACCTCCTTTATGAGTCAGAACATAGTTTTGGTCTCTTTCCACTCCTTTTGAACTTGGTCCATTATAAGACTCAATCTAAATCAGTACATCAGAGTTGTCATTAACTCCCTGGAACATTTTCTCAAAACATTCAGTGATACACCACTAACCCCTACAGCCTGATTAACTAAAAGTTTACTTAATTGCCTCATATCTCCAGCTCACTCATAATTAGTTCCTCTGCCATCCTTCCTTCTCACTGCACCAAAGTTCTGCAAGATGCCACATTCACAAAGATTAAATGCTTTTATGACTCATATAATATCTCAACTATATTCTCTGCAGTGGTTATCATTTTACCATTTTCACCAGGCAGTATCACCATTATTCCATAATCATGCTTTCTCCCACTGGCCATATATTGAAAGAACTCCCTGCAATTTTTTCCCCCTCAGTTAATTGTTACTCCTACTGCACTTTTGATACACTCCCATGTGAGTAACTTTCCTTGCCTGCTCTTTGTAACTGATTATTCTATTCACTCCCTGGGTCTGGCTCCTAATGATATGATTTCAACTTCAGTAAAGGTCATAACTAGTCTGGATGGTGACGAATCTTATAATGCTTAGCAATATACATTTCTAAAAAGAAATATGCTTTGCATTATGAGATACTAAGGCAACTGCTGTGAAGTCAAGTTTCTATGTACAAGTAGTCGTCTGGTCATGAAGATATTTCATGTAAATTTTGTTTGATCACTTACTCCGGAGTAAAGATTAAAACAAGTATGTAAAATTTATTTTCAAGTATAACATACAATTGGACATTGTCTCTGCTAGATAGTTCTCAAGTAGGGTCAAGGCACTATTTATTTCCTTTCCATTCAGTTCCTCATTCTATGATTATAGCTTCCAGTTGTCTCCTGAGATTTCATAATAACCAGCGTTATAGTCTCGCATATGGCTGATAGATGATCACCACCCAGATGATCAAAAATTTGTTTCTCAAAAATTAAAAAGAATTCATTGTTTTCCTCCTAATGTCATCTTTTATTCCAATTTATATTACCATAACTAAAATCACCCTAATTTGGTTTTACATTTCCTTTTACTCTCTTCTGCATTACCAGGGCTATAGCAGCATTCAACTAATCATCCCATTTACACCACACCGCCTCAAAACCACTGCTCTTATATTCCCCTCACATGTAAACCTCAGATAGGCATGGCTCCTCTGTTATCATCAAGAGCATTCTCCATCTCTTTCTGTCTTGTCTATCTTCACAAAAAAAAACATCAAACCCCTCCATCTCTATTCCTGTCAGTATGTCATCCTCATCCAAACCACTTCTCACTTATTCCAACAGTTCTTGGGCAAATGAACTTAGTCAGTGGAACAATTACATTCCCCTTATTTCATATATTTCTGGCATTTGAAAACGGACATATTAGTTCATTTCCAGACCAATATTTACTTCTACATCCAGCATCCACATTTTTCATGCTGCATCTTCCTTGTTTATCCTGAGTCTCCCTCACCATTCTTGTCTCTTTTACATTCTTGTTCTCTCATTCACCTCACTCACTCACACTACTCACCTTTCTATTCACAAGGACTCCTTCAATCTCTCTTACCCTATTTTCCTACTCTTCTCTGTCACCTCTGACTTTCCCAGATCTTCTATTCGCTGCATTCATTTTTCTCCCTTCCTACAACAAACTCTTCAGTTGACTCACACCAGAACAATTTGAACATTTCCAGCTGTCTTATACAGTTCTGTCCACTGCTCAAAATTATTCCACACTTTCATAAACTGTGCTCCTTTCTCCTTACTAAGCTCTAGGAGCGCACTGTTCCCTTTTTGGTCCCCATGTCTACTCATTACTGATCCATTTGGATGTGTATAGTGCATAGTATACTATACATATACTTTCAGTATACAGGGATCAGCTTTCATTGTAGTAGTATGCACCTTGTCTAGAATATGAATAGCTTCATTGGTGCTGACAAATAACTGTGGATTGTAGCTTGTAGCTAGACCACTTGCATTCCCTTGATTTTCTGTCTACAATGTACTGAGCAGCTATAACCTATTCTACTGCTGTGAAACAGGCACAACTGCCAACATCAGAATATCGTAATATCAAGACCACATTGAATACTACCATTATGGTTGTTCAGAATTTTCACACCATCCCATAGATACTTGACACAGAATCTACTAGGAGTAAAAAAAAGCCACCTTACTTCGCCCAAGCAAATACAAGTATGACAGACTATTTCTTGAATTTTTTTCTGCTCCAATAAATTTTCCTAACCCCAAAAACCTGCTTCATGTCTTGGAAACACTCATCTTCAGGTAATCAACCCAACAGCCCAGAAAACACCTAATCAAGTCTACTAGGTTTTATGATTTTGATTTTAGGCCTTTTGTTGCTTCTCCACTTCAATATCATGTATTCATATTGCACCTGCAAGATCTGTACCAGTGTGTTGTTTTCCCCTGATATGTGCCAGTATGACTTCAGTGAAATATTGGAAGTAATAATTAAATGTATTCTGCATTGTAGTTTCCTTCCTACAGTGTCGAAGTGAATTACAATCAACATATAAGCTTGTAAAAATCCAGATTGCTCTTGTCAGTAGCATATTTATGAACTACATAACATTTGATATGACCTTCTACAATTTTTATGCATTTGCAACAGTATTGTTAGGTCAATAAAACTAAAAAAATAAATGAATACATCTCATTTTCTTCTTACATGGTAGACTTTGCTGGCCTTCATGTAAACTTAATTCTCTGATAGGGTGATTAATCCTACCTACATAGTCTGCTGTGTCTGTCATTTGTGTATATTTTCTGAACAGTTTGTACGTTTTGCAGGATGAAAACTCAGAGTTTCCTGGAGGAAACTCTACTGCCTCCATATAAGACTGATTCACCTTGGCTTAAAAAACCCTTATAAAGGGTTTTTCAAGGTTCTTAAAAGGTTTTTCACTTCGTAGATAGAAATTGGAATGGAGTCTTTCTAACCAAAGGTCATCACAATTACTGAACGAGTTATGGAAGTGGTCTCAAATATATAAATAAAATTTCAGAATATTTTTCCCTTCAGAACTTTTAAATAGTGATACAAGACTTCACAAAGCACTTAGAGAACTTTTAGTTTTTTTATGCAGTTGTCAGTACATTACTTTGTGAGAAATATCGATGTATTAATTTTTTCTCCAGATTTCTTTTATTATTATTTCTGTTATTAAAATTATTATTATTGATATTTTTTTGTTTGTTTATCATGCATTTAAGCATATGTGCTGGTTGAAGATAATGTTGACTTTAATGAAACATAAACATCATAATGAATGAATTAAATACATATTTAATAGTTCCAATATTTTCCCTATGTAACAGAGACATCATCCAGGATACAATATGAGCACTGTAATTAAAAAAAAAAAAATAATAGTCTGTAATAAATTAAAGACTTAATTCTGTATGTTAGTCAAGTAAATAATAGTTTAATACCTGACGTTTCACTGACTAATATCTGTCAGCATTTTCAAAGGATACACTGGTAAGCAATAGAAAGTAACAAAAACTAGGAAACTAACCAATAATTCTGAGAATTGTCGGTTAGTTTCCTAGTTTTTGTTACTTTCTATTGCTTACCAGCGTAGCCTTTGAAAATGCTGACAGATATTAGTCAGTGAAACGTTGGGTATTAAACTATCATTTACTTCACTAACATACAGAATTAAGTCTTTAATTTATTAATACTAGTGGTCAAGAAAAAGGTCATAATAATAATAGTCTGTCTTTTCTAGACACCACATATCTCTCTCTCTCTCTCTCTCTCTCTCTCTTGCTTTATTATTATTATTGCTATTATTATTGCACAGACACACCTCCATGGAATCCTAAGACTCATCATGGGAGACCTAAACTATTAACATAATATCTATCATATTGCTCTTTGAAACCATTAACAAAGAACTCACAACTGACTCAGTCAATCAATCCATTCCATTCATTCACCACTCTCCAGGTAAAAAATCTAGTCCTCACAGTGTTGCAAACCACACACTTACCCAACTTTCAGTTCTGCCTCCCCTCCCCCCCACTAGCCAAATGTGGAAAGTAACTTTAATGTTTCTATCATCCCCCCCCTTTTTTTTTTTTGCCTACCAACCAATTTTTGCAATCCACACTCCCTCAATCTATTCTAATAAGAAGCATTCCACACACCATTCACTGTCGTGGTCACTCGCCTCTGGATCCTCTCCATCACTTCCTCATTCCCAAGAAACGCAAGTAGCCAGACCTAAGCACATAATCTGGATGTGATCATATCAAGGCTTTATAAAGAGGCATGATAACTCCTTTATTTTTGCTTGTTAGTGTGTTCTTCAATAAACAAGTAATCCTGTGAGCTACCCTGGTGACTTTAGCAATATGCCCTGTAAACTTCAGCTCTCTATCTGCTACTATCCCCAGATCCCTGGCTTCATAACTTTCTTTTCAGTACAGTTCCCTCAATGTGGTATACAGCTTTTAATCTTTGTATCTCAAAATGGATAACTTTACACTTTTCCACATTAAATTGACATCCATTATATGAATAGTTCAACTGAATAGCTCATTTGAAATTATTTCCTATATTATTTACATACAAAAATAAACAGCAGTGGTCCCACGCAGAGCACTGTGGCACACCACTAGTCACCTGTCTTCTCCTGGATTCTGCTACTCTATATATTACTTTTTGATATGTATCCATCAGCCACCTTTTTATCCATCCCCATTTGTTGTAATTTGTATAACAGAGTTCCATTTTTGTTATCCAGTTAAATGCCTTTGCAAAAGCATCACAGTGTAGCCATTTCCTTTATCTATCTCCTTTGTCACTCTATTATAAACAGTTAGATTACTAAGGTATATCCAACCCTTCGTCTGCATGGTTAGCCGAGTGGCTTTGTGCTTTGCAACCATATGCCTGGGAAAGGAGTATCCTAGGTTTGATTCCCATCGACGACGTGAGGAGCTTAAGGATCTTCCTCAGCTATAGCTGAGTTAGCTGGTCTTGGGCATGGACAGCAGGGGTTTTTCTGCCAGTTTATCTGGGGTTTTTCATCCTGCAAGCAGGCAAACCGGACCCGTGAACACACAGGCTTCAGTCATAAAAATACAGCAAGGAAGGCAACGGGAAACCACCTTGCATCACTATCTCCCCAGTAATCAGCTGCAACCCTCTCAAAGAGAGGAAACCACAGGATCAGATCAGATCCAATCCTTCACAAAGCCATGCTACCCCTCATAAAGTATCATAATGTTATCCACCCATTCTTGAATTCTGTTTTTGACCAACTTTTCCAGTACTCTTGTACTGGAAAAGTTGTGGAGTGGTGTACTTTTCCAGTACACCACTCCTGATATACTGATTGCTCTGGAATTTGCTGCCACAGACTTAGATTCTCGTTTTTGCAAAGAAATTATTTTGCCCTCCCACTCTCTTGGGACTTTGCCAGCTAAGACTTAAACAGCCTAGTCAAAGGCATCACCAGTTCTTCTGCACATGCTCGTAAAATGTGAGCCATATCCCATCCGGTCCCACAACTGTATTTGCATTCATTTCTGCAATATACTAAGTACCTTCAATTCTTCAACTTCTGTTCTCACATCAGTGCTTCTCACCTCTATCATAATAATGTCTTCACTTGGATGATATACCCTTGCAAAATGATCACTCAGTAGCCCAACAATTTCATTTGCCTCCATTACCTCTCTACCATCTGCATTCATTAAAGTTATCCTTCCATACATGTGGAAGGATTTTATTCTTCCATAGTAATTCTTCATCATACATGCCACATAATGAAAAACTTCTTGGGATTTCCTTTTGCCTGTTCAGCTAATCTCTTGTCATAATCTGATTTTGCCTTCTTTACCATGCTGGCCACCTTCCTTGCCCTGATTCTTGTACTGTTCATGAATTAGCTGGTTACTTTTCTCCTTGAAAGTTTATTTTTCACTTGGCTAGAGTATAATAAATTTAGTTTAATCCTTTATCCAAGTGTGAGCAAACAAAGTTTGCACCTGAAAGTATCTTCAAGACTGGGGTAAGGTGGTACAACACCAGGGCACTCCTTGCAAAGGTGGAGCAAGCTACCAACAGTCCTATCTCAGTATCTCCCATAATGCAAAACACATCTCCTTGCGGATATGTCTAATTGTATGCATTAAGGGAAGGGCCACAACCCAGACTAGTTTCGACCTTTATTGAGGTCTCTTCAGTGAGAGCCAGGCCCATTGTTTTCCTCTTTGAGGAAAAAAGAGGAAAACAATAACCTCCCCTTCCTAGACACACTAGTCACCCGCCAACCTGATGGAACCTTGGTTTTCTCAGTTTATAGAAAACCCACCCATACAGGCAGATACATTCACCAACAATCTCCCCCCCCCCCCTCACAACAATATGGAGTTATTAAAACATTATTCAACAGGGCAAAAATAATCTGTTCTAATGATCAAGCCCTAACCACTGAACTAAATCACATCCGTGACACTTTCTCAGCCAACGGCTACCCCCTCCAAAAAATCCAAAAAATACTTAACCCAGTTATCCACAACCCACCACTCCCTCCCCTTCACAAAAAAGATTACTCTAAATCCATCACTATTCCCTACATCAGAGGCACCTTGGAAAAAATCAATAAAATCTTAAAAAAACATGACCTGACCACATGTTACAGACCACATAGAAAACTGGCATCCCTTATCCGCTCCACCAAAGACCAACCACCTACCTGGTGTATACCAGGTCCCTTGCAGCTGTAAACTGTCCTACTTTGGCCAAACAGGCAGGACAGCAAATATCAGAATCTCAGAACACAAGGATTACATCCGATTTCACCAGTACAGCCACTCTGGGCTTGCAGACCATGCTCTGGATACTCGCCACAGAATAAGATGGAAGAAAGCCACAGTAATACACCGCAGCAAGTTCAAGTATGAAAGACTATTCATGGAATCAGCCTCGGCCCTTAGGAACATGCCAAACCTCAACAAATTTGGATGCATAAAACTGCCCCAAATTTGGGAAACTTTTATCAGAAGAACTTCAGCCCAACGGCCAAGAACTACCAATACAGCCCGCCAGGGGGCACCATCAGGACTTTAGGAAAACGCTAGCTTCCTAGCTTCAGTCTCATTTGCTGTTATTAGTACTTGTGTGCATGTGTCTTTATTGTAAGTTCCCAAGAAGATGGCAACGTGACGTTCGCCGAAATATCGGAAAGTATATATTAAAGTTTATTTAATCTATATTTCTAGTATACGCTGTCAATTCCTTAAATATTAGTTATCACCCTTAAACACAGAGCCTTAACTATTTGTTCGAATGAACAGGCTCTAAACCAAGAATACAAAATCATCAACCAAACATTTATCAGAAATGGATACAATAAAAAAAACTATTCACAAGATCCTCCATAAAGATACCAGTAAGAACAAAAAAGATTTCAAGAATGCCATTGCCATTTCTTATGTTAGAGGCATTTCTGAAAAAATAGACAGAACACTTCGCAAATACAACATTAAAACCACCTTTAAACCCCCAAATAAGCTAAGACACCTACACAGTTCCTCTAAAGATCCTCTTCCACACCTAGCACACCCAGGAGTATACAAAATACACTGCACATGTAACATACCATACATAGGGGAAACAGGGCGAACTATCCCAATCAGACAAGACGAACACAAACGACACATTAAATACCTCCACTTCGGTAAAACAGGCCTTTCTGACCATGCACTCCAAACATACCATAGAATTGACTGGAAAAATACCAAGTCCCTACACCGCACCAAAACCTGGTTTGAGAGAAAATTTAAAGAGTCTTGTGAAATGCTCAAACACAACCCAAATCTCAACAAAAATGATGGCCTCACCATTTCAAGAATGTGGAGGACCCATCTACAACCTGTATAACATCCTAAACTAGCATTAGAAAAATTCTCACTACAAGAAGACAACCTGGTGAAGTGTTTAGAACATTCAATAGCAACTGAAAGAAATCATTTTGTAACTATCCAGAATATTAATACATAGGACTCTAACAGTTTATTGTAGTTGCATTTATCTATTTATAATATATATATATATATATATATATTTTTTTCTTTATTTATTTTTGTTTTTCCTTTCTATCACTAGAGGTCAGGCTAGAAAAAAGATTTATTAACTACGTAGATTTAGTTTACTGATATAGAAAGCATGAGCATGTAGCTTGGTTCTGTATACAGTTGTATTCTTCCGATGATGACCTCAATATAGAGGTCTAAACGTCAAGTTTTATTTTATTTGTAATTAATAAAATAATCTGTTCAACACGTGTGTTTTTGAGTCCTTAAATCTACAAATATGAGTGCTGATCACCATGTAACCCTAAAAGAAAGATTCAAAAGTAAAATCACTATTATCTTCAACTGAGATGAGAACATCCAAGAAGGAAATGGATCTATCTTTTTCTACCCCTGATGTAAATTGGATTTTATATTTAAAATTATTAAGGAAGAGAGTGACATTATGGATGGATTCTTCTGAGACTGGCTAAATGATGAAAACATCATCCATATATGGCCTGGTTGGCTGAGTGGTTAGCGTATCTGCTCTCCAGCCAAAAGGCTGCATGTTCGAATCCTGCTGTGGGCATGGATATTTGTGATTGTCTGTGGAAATACTAGGGGTGGTGGACTGTAGAAGGCATTGGTGTAGTTGCGGTTCGTTGTAGTTGGTGGATTGAGTGGTGGAGAAGGAGAGTTGTAGAGTAGGTTCCCTCCCTCAATGAGTCTTTGGACTCCCTGGAGGTGTCAGGTAATAATAATAATAATATATCTCACTCATAATCTTATAATAAATTTAGTTTAATCCTTTATCCAAGTGTGAGCAAACAAAGTTTGCACCTGAAAGTATCTTCAGGACTGGGGTAAGGTAGTACAACACTGGGAAACTCGTTGCAAAGGTGGAGCAAGCTGACATCACTCCTATCTCAGTATCTCCCATAATGCAAAACACATCTCCTTGTAGATATGTATAATGTTATGCATTAAGGGAACGGCCACTACCCAGACTAGTTTTCGACCTTTATTGAGGTCACTTCAGTGGGAGCCAGGCCCAAGTGGAGATACCAGGCAGAAGCATTAGCAAGGTTATCTCTACCTATAGGAGTTGTCAAATGGTGTGCCACCTTTTTATTAAATTACTCTGGATTTAGAGAATGATGTTAAAAGTTTATTTTTCACTTGGTTAAACTATAATAAATTTAGTTTAATCCTTTATCCAAGTGTGAGCAAACAAAGTTTGTGCCTGAAAGTATCTTCAGGACTGGGGCAACTCCTATAGGTAGAGATGACCTTGCTAATGCTTCTGCCTGGTATCCCCACTTGGGCCTGGCTCCCACTGAAGAGACCCCAATAAAGGTCAAAACTAGTCTGGGTAGTGGCCCATCCCTTAATGCATAACATTATACATATCCACAAGGAGATGTGTTTTGAATTATGGAAGATACTGAGATAGGAGTGATGTTAGCTTGCTCCACCTTTGCAACAAGTGTCCTGGTGTTGTACTACCTTATCCCAGTCCTGAAGATACTTTCAAGTGCAAACTTTGTTTGCTCACACTTGGATAAAGGATTAAACTAAATTTATTGTAGTGTAACCAAGTGAAAAATAAACTTTCAACTCATAATCTTAGTTTGGTATGTTATTTTTCAATAGCTGTTTGTTCACACTTTTTCATGTATCAGATAGGTGTGTGGAGAAATTGCTGCATACATAATTAAACCATCAGACTGTTCAACATAGCAGCTTTGGAATTTGAAGACAGTGTTCTCTAGGTAAAACTTTCACAGTATCAGGTGGGAAGATTAATGATTAAGATGTTTACATCCAAAGTAGCTAGGATGTCTGTGGGAGTAAGATTAATGTTTGAAAATATTTTTGTTTTCATCATTTGGACAGGATCAGAATAATTTCTCCATAACTTCATAAAACAATAAATTGTTTTACTTTTTTTATGTGTTTATTTTACCAATATTAATTACAAGATGTGGGTACTATAAGCCATGAGAAAATTAACTCCATAACAGAATTCTTGTTCTTCCCTATCTCTCCATCCTTCTCAACATACATGTGACAATAAAGCTGACTACTTTGATCTCTTCTTCTAAAGATAATCTCCCTCCCCCTCTGAGTTTCAGATGTATTCAAGTTTACTTGTTCTTGCAACTTGCAATTATTATGGCCAAACCAGAAGATCTACCTACATCCATCTTGAAGAGCACGAGAGATATATTTGTTATCCCAATTATAATCTTTAAAAGTACCTGTGTCATAACTATAAACAACATTACATGATAGCCAAAGTAATTAACTTTAATGAAATGAAAATACTGATATTTTGTACTGAAAATAGCAGTACATCATCAGTGCATAGAAACAAGCTAATAATAATAAAAAAAAAAAAACGGGAATACAGGGTACATACAACAATTGGTGGTTTACTAACAGTTCTGGATTAAACCTGTGGGAGGCCCCTAGGTAGTCGAAATCTCAGGACCCCCCCCCTTCACAAATTATCTACTAATACGTTTTTAATTTTGCCAACCAACAATTTTAATAAATCAATTTTATTACACAAAACAAACATTAACAATTATTAATATTATTAAACAATATTACATAATATTATTAAACAAAAAAGTAAGGAATTTTTAATTTTAATAAACAAACAAAACTTTAAACATTCACTTTCCTCAATTTTTTTGTGGTGAAATCTTTCAGGATATCTTGGAAGTCTACCTTTTGCAAGACGTCTTATTCAGTGGCCATAATGGTAAATAAGTTCAGTCGTTCTGGTGTCATTGAAGATCGTTGACAATTTTTCAGCAGTTTTAACTTCGAAAAGGTTTGTTCACCAGTTGTGTTCGTGATCATGAGACCCCTATAAATTCTTAATGCTGTTATAACATTTGGGAATGTTGATTGCACTATATATTCAAAAATGAGCTTGTATGATCGTAATTCTGGCACTGTTTCATCAGCTTTGAAATCTTCTAACTGTGATATGAAATACTTGAAATGAACCATTTCATCTGCAAACTCCAACTCGATGTCCTCAGGATAATTCTCTCTGAATCTTTGGGCAGCTTCTTTAATTTTGGCGTCTGTCTTTGATTGGAACTCGACAAGATCTTTAGTGTAAAGTTTTCCTTTCTTTCAGTTGATTCATTTTTTCTATCTTTTGGAAACAATTTAAGAAAGCTTGATGGTAATTTTCTTTCAAGATCAAGCCAATATTATTTTGATCTGTTGTTGTGGGGCCCCAAAATGGCATGGAGGCCAGTGCCTGCTCTGCCTATTTGGTAATCTGGCACTGTTTACCAATTAAAAACTGTTGTTGCATGCTAGAGATTAATATTAATAAATAAAAATCAAAAAAAAAAAATCAGCTAACAGCTTTTTATTCCCGTATAGGGAGTAGGCGAGGCCGTTTTAGCTCTATCTAACTTTTGGAGACTGAGTGGACAGTTCAATCTCCACTAGTAGCCAATCAGAGATAGCTGGCCCAAGGCTATCACTAATTAAGTGGCCTGAAGTGAAGAGGTGGCTCAATATATGCCATCATCTCGTGGTCCCTAACCCTAACACACTATATTTAATGTCTGAAATAGTGTGGGTTCTACAGTCGATTTTCTTGAGTTTATGGGATGAGAAACCCAAGTTTCTGGGACTAAAAACTCACTTGCCCATGCCAGAGATTGACTAACTCGGGAACCGATCGAAAAAAGGCTTAGAAAAATTTCCTCTAGTCGCTGAAAAGATTCGAAACAAAGTCTTCCTTCATGCCGTCAAGTGTCGTGGTGTGCAAACGCCACATCCACTGAGCTACACAGGCTAATATTAATAAATAATATTATTCAAAACTATTTTTGATTGTTACATAAAATGAGAATCTCCCAAACTTTTTGGGAGAGAGAGAGAGACAATCATTCCAATTCGGATTTGGTCGATGTAAAAGGCCTTCTCAAATTCCTTTGAAAAGGCATTCATATTTAAAACTACTTCTATGGAGAAGACAAGTTTATCCCACTGGATACTGTGTTTAGTGTCAATACTGTGTTGTGCCAGACCAGACTTTTTTTCAATAAATAATGTATTCAAGTTGCAAAGCCCTTTTATCGGCCAAATCTGAATCAGAATGATTGTCTCTCTCTCTCCCAAAAGTTTGGGCGATTCTCATTTTATGTAACCATCAAAAATAGTTTTTAATAATATTATTTATTAATATTAATTTATAGCATGCAACAGCAGTTTTTAATTGGTAAACCACTGATTGTTGTATGTGCCTTGTATTCTCATTTCTTTGATTTGCTTGTGTCTATACACTGATGATGTACTGTTATTTTCAGTAAGAAATATCCCAATTATTATTATTATTATTTTTTTTTTTTTTGCATCAGCAGCAGATGTTTTTTATTATTTATTATTATTTATTATTTATTATTATTTTTTTGCATTAAAAAAAAATAATAATAAATATGGTTATGTGAAACTTCTCAAAATTTGGAAAACAATAATTCTCAGATCTCCTACCAAACAGCCAAGGCTATTACCAGCAGATGAAAGCATTTCCTCCCCCATCTTAAGAGTTTTTGCTTACAGCCTAATCAGGGGCTGTTCATGCATAGGTACTGCAGAACTGCAGCACCCCAATTTACTCGATATATAAATATATTTATTAATTTATTTATATTTGCTTGTAATATTTAATTTTATCATCAACAATCCTATACAGTTCTCTTATTTTGTATAAAAAATAATAAAAATCCATCTTGTAGCACTTAGGAGGATGAAGGATGCTAGCAGCACTGTGTTTACCACAGTGTCATATTGCTATGCAGGCAATATGCACATCATAATGAGATGCAAGCTATTCGCATAATGTGGCACTGTCCATCATGCAGTTCCACTGTCGTTTATATGCAGTTTGCGCCAGTAGTAGAGTGTTCGTAGTGCTTATCGTGTTTACTCCGTCTCTTTAAATATTTGGACATTACAATTATAGACATAACATTTGTTATAGTTTTTATTTTAGAACATTATTGGAATTATGATAATGGATTTTATTTTTAAGTAATTTTGAATTATACTAAACTCTATAATTTTATCGATAATAAACAATATTTTTTCATGAAACAAAACAAGAAGAATATATTTTATTTTTAAATAATTTTGAATTATACCAAAAACTATAATTTTATTGATAATAAACAATATTTTTTCATGTTTAATTTTTCATGTTAAATTTTTACCATAATTTTGATATTTTATCCAAGTACATATACACTGTACTTACAGTGTGTATGTATATTTCAAAAGTTGCAGAACCCCCACGAGCTGCCACTGTGCCGAATATTATCATTATTTTTACTGGTACTCCATGGAGTCGAGACTTATTGCGAGAGACCCTCACTATCCATTAACACAATACCCATCATATATCTCCTTAAGCTTATTCTCTGTTGGGACACTCACAACTAATTCTGGCAATCCATTCCACTTATTTACCACTCTCTAAGTAAAGAACTTAGTCTATCCTTACTAACCACCCTCTTAGACAACTT
Organism: Typopeltis vanoorti; assembly: GCF_054136105.1. NCBI lineage: Eukaryota > Metazoa > Arthropoda > Arachnida > Uropygi > Thelyphonidae > Typopeltis > Typopeltis vanoorti. The sequence continues at coordinate 80,791,198 of NC_143567.1, forward strand.
CCAAGTGTAACCCCTAGTTTTCTCCGTATTCCCCATGTACTGAAAATTTTCTTTTGTGTCAGTGTATCCCTTCTCCTCTGCCTATCAGCTAAACTCTGCAACTTACACCCTTCAATCTATCCTCATAGGGAACATTTCACTTTCCTGTCACCAGCCTGGTTACTTCTCTCTGTTTCCTCTCTTCCACCTCCCATTCCCCTAGAAATGCAGCTGACCAAATCTGTCACAATAGCCAACATACGGCCAAATCATAGCCTTATAAAGAGAGATAATACTGAAATACTTGTCAATTTGTACTTCTTCAACATCCATCCAAGTAATCCTCTGAGCTTTTGCCAACTCTTGTAATATGTCTTCTGAATTTCAAATCTATATCCAACATCATCCCCAGATCCTTAGCCTCATCATTTTCCTGTAACCTAGTACCATCAATATGATATGAAGTATGCAATCTTTTCTTTCCAAAGTGCATTACCTTCCATTTTACAACATTGTACTGATAACCATTGTCCTTTACCCACACTGCTAATTTATTTAAATCATCCTGCAAGATATCTATATCAGCAATCTTGATCTCCCCAATTTTGCATCCTCAGCAAATAACTGAATAACCCCCTTCAAATTTTTCGCTATATCATTAATATAGAAATTAAAGAGTAGTGGTCCTAGTACAGAGCCCTGGGGCACTCCAATAGTCACCCACATTCACCTTGATTCCACTCCACCATACACCATCTTCTGATGTCTGTCTGTTAGCCAATTCCCCCCCCCCACACACACACATGCACCACCACCACCACCCTCCATGTCACCAGCCTCATATCTATTCCCATTTGCTCCAACTTATGTAATAGTTTTCCATGTAGTATTCTGTCAAATGCCTTTGCAAAATCCAGTATCAGTGTCACCATTTCTTTTATCCAATATTTTGCTGTTGCCTTGTAATCCTTGTAAATTATAAAATGTGAATAAATTACTGAGGCAGAACCTATCCTTTTCAAAGCCATGCTGCCCCTATAATGTATCATATTCCTATCTACCCATTCCTGAATTTTACTTTTAACCAACTTTTCCATTACTTTAACCCCTACTTCAGAGATACTAATTGGTCAGTAATTTGCTACTTCTGTCTTGTAGCTACTTTTATGTAACAGAACTATCTTACCCTTTTTCTGCTCCCTTGGAACCTTGCCAGAGCTCAGACTTAGATTAAACAACTTTGCCAGTGTTCCTGACAAAGTATTTTTCGATGTACTGAGTACCTCCAATTAATCTACCTCAGTTCTCATATCAGTCTCTGTCAAGTCAGTAACTGCAAAGTCGCCACCTGGATGATATACCCTTGCATAGTGATCACTCAGTAACTGAACTAATTCTTCTGCTTCTGTCACTTTCCTACCATCAACACTCAGTAATGTTATCTTTCCATAATCCTTCTTTCTCTTACATGCTATGTAGCAAAAAAACTCTTTTGGGATTTACTTTGATCTGCTTAGCTAATGTTCTCATTTAATCTGATTTAGCCTTCCTTACCATACTTCTTACCCTTCTTTCTTGCACTTTTTATTGCACATGTCTATGCTGATCTCTTTTTTGTTTATATTATATTCCTTCCACAATGCTTTCTTTTTTTTGCAGCTCCTGCTTTTTATTGTTACTCATCCACTTAATCCCTATTCGTTTATTATCCTGTCCCCTTGCTATGCAGTCTGATACTGCATTGCTCAAACAATCCTTGTTTGCTTTCCATGACATTCATTCCATGAGTTTCTTATGCCATGGCACTCATTCCATGAGTTTCTTATGCCATGGCACTGCTCAAAGCTGCCTTCTAAGTTTGTCATAATTGCTACATTTTGCAGTTCCACATAAACCCTCTCTTGTCTGAAAATTCTACATGTTGAGTAACCTTCCAGGACAAGACTGCATGATGACTCTCCCCATTGGAGGTAGAGTTTCTACTGCAGTTATAGATAGATCTTCTGATGCTATTAAAAGATCCAACACTCCCAAACCCTCTGGTTCCCTTCCATCACAAGTAATGTTTCATGTATTTATCCCTTAGTAACTGTATAAATTCCGTTTTCATTTTGCCATGTGTCCTTTCCTCTTTCCAATCTATATCACCATAGTTGAAGTCTCCCATGATAATTGCTCGGCCTGTATTCATTGTGCTAATCTGCTGATCCATGTCTTGACTGAAATTTCACATTGAGCAACTTCCCAGTACAAGACTGCATGGTCACTTACCTGATCAGAGGTAGAGTTGCTACTGTAGTTATACAGTAGCAAACAAATTAATTTGAACAAGCCGAATTTTCTTCCATTTGGTTTCTTTGGTTTTGGTTTGCTCTTTGGTTCACAATAATTTTGGTTTTGGTTTCAGTTTAGTATTTTTGGTGTTGGTTTCGATTTATTATTTTCAGTTTTGATGTTGCTTCACTATTTTGGTTGAGTGCTGTGTGTTTTAACTGGCTCTACGATATTTATTAATAGTGTTGCGTGTTTTTAATAGTGCAAGAAGTCGATATTCGTAGTGTTTTATTCATTTTGTATAGCTATAAAATGGTTACCTCTCCAAGAAAGTGTTATAAAATATGTACTCTTTCTCAGCACACATCCATGACTCAAAGATAAATTGCTAATGACTGTGGTGTTGGTTTAGGTACTATTAATGTGATTTTAAAGAGGTTTATAGAGAGAGAGAGAGAGACAGGTACCTTTCCTCTGACATAAAAAGAAAATGTTGGTGAAAAAGGAAAACGATACTTACTCAAGATCATTTAGTTTGGAAAAGCAAGATGAATCCAAGATTATCTGCTGTAGACTTAAATAGAGACTACAGCTAGTGGGATTAATGTTTCTGACATGACAGTCCATTGAAGATTGTTGGAAACAGGTAGGACTGCCCACAGACCAAAAAAGAAATATCCATTGGTGAAGGCTATGCAGTAAAAGAGTCTTCCAGCAGGCAAAAGTGTACAAAGATTGGACTGTAGAAGTGGAAGAAGATCATATTCTCAGATGACAGTCATTTCTTTATCCTAGGAGATCGAGTACCTGTGTTCACAAATCAGCAGCTAAGCAGTCTTCTTCTGCCCACCTTCAATAAGCTTCTAAACACTCAGCTAAAAAGATGTTCCTTGGTTGTTTTACGCATGATGGTCCAGGATCACTTGTGCCTGTTGACGATATGATGAAAAGTGACCAATACATAAAAATATCGGAGAAAAGAGTGGTCCCACAGATCCAGAAAGACAAAGAACTTATCTTCCAACAGGATCTCACTCCATGCCATACTTCAAAAAAAGTGAAAGAATTCCTCAAAAATCACAACATCCAGTTGCTTCAGCGGCCAGGTAACTCTCCTGACATTAACTCAATTTGTGGGCCATAGTGAAAAAGAGACTTTGAAAATTAGATAGTGATTCTAAGGATTACTTAATACGATCCAAAAATGTGTTCTACATTGATAGAGTCCATGCCTAAGTGAATTATTAATTCACTTAGGAACTTATTAGGAACAAATAAGTTCCTAATTTATGTATTTTTATGTATAATTTATGTATAAATTATACATAAAAATTATAAATTTTTACTTCTTTTTTTGCAAAATTAAAATTTTTCTATAAAATGTGAGTGTTTACATTAATTTGTTTACTTCTGTAGATAGATCTTCTAATGCTATTACCAACTTCAACACTCTGAAACCCCTGGTTCCCTTCATCACATGCTGTTTCTAATTATCCATTAGTAACTGTATAAATTCCGTTTCCATTTTGCCATGTGCCTTTTTCTCCTTCCAGTCTATATCCAATAGTTGAAGTCTCCCATGATAATTGCTCGACCTGCACTCATTGTGCTAATGCATGTCATCCATATCTTCTTCTGGACCCCCCAGGTCTATAGAAGCACCCAACAATATATTTTCTCCTATTGGCCTGTATTTCGTACTAGACAGCCTCAAATGAACCATTTATCTCAGATCAACAATCTTCCTTATCTCTGTTAAGTTCTTCAGCTATCATTAATAATACCTCTCCTCTTGCCCTATTTCCTCTATCTTCTCTGAAAATACAGTATCTGTTGCATTCTATCCCTATAATTATATCATTCTCTGACAACCAGGTCAAGTTGATATCAGTAATGTTTGGCCAAGTCAAGCTGACCAATGCCAAAAATTGTCCTTCTTTATATCTCATACTATACTTTGAGCATTCATTTGTGTACATGCATTTCAGCATCTCCTTGGGCTCACAGTTATACATAATGTTATTATCTGCCCATTTAGATTCAAAAGCTGTAAAACTGTACCCAGCTCTTCACAATCATTCCTGCACTCATACTCATCTATCCCTGAGATGGCTATTTCCTCACACTCATTCCTGCACTCACACCTCCGTTGTCCCAGGGGATGGCTAGGCACATGCTTGATTGCTTCTCCTTTCCCTAATATCTCTAATTTCTATGGTTTTGCGCCGAACAACACTTTCTCCAAGCATCTAACTCTGCAGAACCATTCAAGTGCAGTCCATCAGGCATATATAGGTCCTTTTGTCCATCAAATTTACTCCACACATCTATGAATATGAACTCTTAGATGTGTGGAGTGCATTAATGACTTAATCTTCTCATTAAGTCATTTGCAATTAGGGACCATCTTCTCAATTCTGTCCTATCATACCAAGGCAGCAAATCCACAATCTTTACTTTCTTAATCTTTATTTCTGCTTATATCTTCCATTTACTTTTTGTGTTGTTTCTGTGTATTATTTGATTTTTTTTTTTTTTTGAAGTTTTTGAAATATTATTTATATTAAACATTGAACAAATATCACTCTATGTTAATATATATATATATATATTTTATTCTAGTAATGAATTTAGCAGAGTTGTTGGAGAGGAATATTTGAAATATTTTGATTTTACACACACCACTCTTGATGTTGCCTTACGCAAGTTTCTTAAGCATTTCAGTTTGATTGGAGAAACACAAGAAAGAGAAAGAGTGTTAGTTCATTTTTCTAAAAGATATCTTGATTGTAATCCAGGTTCCTTTAGATCTCAAGGTAAGTTCACTTTTCTGTTTACTGCATTAAATTTTATTTCCAAAAACTTGGTCTTTTCAAAAGTATTTTGAGAAGGTTAAGTAGTTTATTGAGACCTTTGGAAACAGTAATAATAGCTTTCTAAGTAAATGATGTAGTTGGTAAAAAAATATTGCTTCAGCATCTGTATTAATGTGTATTTTAGTCACATTTATATTACTTATTTTATTTCTAAGGAAAATTGGCGTAGAAAAAAATTGGGTTCTGATTAAATAGGAGTTGTCAAAACCAGGTTTTTACTTTATGGTGTTTACTACAAATCAAACTGAAGAGAGATTCTGTTATTTTCTCTCTTTAAGCTGGTGTAGTTGGCCAAGTGGTTAATATATACCAACTCTACAACCAGTGACAATAAACATGCACAAAACCTCTATGTAAATCCATTGCCATTCCTTATATTTGTTTTTCTTAGGAAAAAATTTTTACATGTTCTTATAAGGTATAACATATGGCAGGTGCACTATCCTGATGAAAGATGATTTTTTTCTTCTGCAAACCAGGTCTTTTCTCATGAATTTTTTCATCTAGTATGGTTAAAAGATCAGAATAATATTCCCTGGTTATTGTTTTACCCATTTCAAGATAAACAAACAAGATTAATAAACAAAATTCCTTTAGCATCCCAAAACACTGATGGCATGACCTTTTCTGCTGATGGAACCAACTTTGTCTTCTTTGGTACTGAACAACTGGATTCTGTCCACTGTTTTGACTGCTGTTTGGATTCTGGTATGTAATGGTGAATCCAAGTCTCATCCATAGTAATAAATCGACGCATAAAATCAGTTTTATTCTTGTTAAAATGCTCCAAGCACTGTTCAGAAATTTTCATGCAAGTGTGTTTTTGATCTGCTGTGAGCAAGTGCAGCACCTATCTTGCACAAAGCTATTTAATTTGCAATTCTTCATACAAAATATATCCTACACGTTCTTTTGAAATGCCTATAGTCTCAGCAATTTCATGCACTTTGATTCGCCAGTCATCCAATACCATGTTGAAAGTTTATTTTTCACTTGGTTAGAGTATAATAAAATTAGTTTAATCCTTTATCCAAGTGTGAGTAAACAAAGTTTGCGCCTGAAAGTATCTTCAGGACTGGGGTGAGGTGGTACAACACCAGGGCAACTCATTGCAAAGGTGGAGCAAGCTACCAACTCTCCTATCTCAGTATCTCCTATAATGCAAAACACATCTCCTTGCAGATATGTCTAATGTTATGCATTAAGGGAAGGGCCACTACCCAGACTAGTTTCGACCTTTATTGAGGTCTCTTCAGTGGGAGCCAGGCCCAAGTGGAGATACCAGGCAGGTCATCTGGCCCTTCCCTTAATGCATAACATTCGACATATCCGCAAGGAGATGTGTTTTGCATTATAAGAGATACTGAGATAAGAGTGTTGGTAGCTTGCTCCACCTTTGCAACGAGTTGCCCTGGTGTTGTACCACCTTACCCCAGTCCTGAAGATACTTTCAGGCGCAAACTTTGTTTGCTCACACTTGGATAAAGGATTAAACTAATTTTATTATACGTCCAATACCATATCGTGCACTTGATCAATAATTTCTGGTGGTGGTGTTACACTTTTTGGACGTCCTTCTCGTGGATCATCTTCGAGGCTGGTACTGCCATGTTCAAACTCGGCAGCCCATTTCTTAATTGTCGAAAATGAAGGAGAAGAGTGCCCATAAACATTTCTCAACTTTGAATGAATTTCTTTTGCTGTTAAACCTTCTTTTACAAAGAATTTTATAACTGCACAATACTCAATTCAAAACTACTTGATAGAATGACTTGCAATTTCCCATGGATGCTTATGACAGAGGTACCAACTTAGAAAAAAAAAATCTTGCCGATAGTGTTGTCATCTATGGTCGAGGCCGAGAACTTTCAGACCACCCTCGTATATTTCTTTCTCTAGCCTCTAGAAACATCCAACTGATTTTCTCATTCTGTCATCCTCTACTTCATGCCATACTGTCTAAAAACCATGGCCACTATTTCTCCTTATCTCTTCTTGTGCAGGTATAATTCCCCTTCATCAAAAGCCCTTCCCTTCTAGCCTTTCTTATGCTCCAGAAAAAAACATTATACTCATCCATCTCTCTTCCAGTCAGGATATCATTCTCATCTACCTATTTCACTTATGGCAACTATTTTTGGGTGAATAAACTTAATCAGTGTAAAGATTTCATGTCCTTATTTCTTATGCTTGGCATTCATAAATAAGCAAAGCAATTCATTTCTATAACCAGTCCTACGAATGCCTTGCCCTCATTTTTGGCTTCCCCACACATACTCCTTTCCTCTTACATTTATAACTCATTACCCCTATATATTTTTCCATACTCAGCTTGCTATCCATTCCATTCCTCTGTCGACCTTTTCCATACATAGATTCATTACTTCTTCAGAATCCATTATCTTTATGCTGTGTCTCCTGCTTCACCTCAGTTTTCCTATTCATTTTGCATCTCTTTTCTCATATTCTTATTTCCCATGCTACTTTCCTCTCCATTCACGATTAAGTCTCATCTGTTCCACACTCGTGTTCTTTTGCATCACATCTGACTTTCTCTGATTCTTTGTACACATCACTCCAGTACGCTTTCTTCCAGCAATGGCTTCTCTGGTTGATTCATGCTAAATCCATTCAAACACTTTGTATTTTTTTTTATATCCCTTGATTATTTTTGCTCACCATCCCAATTCATCATTGTCATACCTGACCAGCCCACTATTTCTTCTACTACACTGTTGAAAGTTTATTTTTCACTTGGTTAGACTATAATAAATTTAGTTTAATCCTTTATCCAAGTGTGAGCAAACAAAGTTTGCGCCTGAAAGTATCTTCAGGACTGGGGTAAGACAAGGTGGTACAACTGGGAAACTCGTTAGGAGTGATGAGAGAGATAGGAGTGATGTTACCTTGCTCCACCTTTGCAACGAGTTGCCCGGTGTCATACCACCTTACTCCAGTCCTGAAGATACTTTCAGGCGCAAACTTTGTTTGCTCACACTTGGATAAAGGATTAAACTAAATTTATTATAGTCTAACCAAGTGAAAAATAAACTTTCAACATCTTTCTCTAAATCCAGAGTAATTTAATAAAAAGGTGGCACATCGTTTGGCAACTCCTATAGGTAGAGATGACCTTGCTAATGCTTCTGCCTGGTATCTCCACTTGGGCCTGGCTCCCACTGAAGAGACCTCAATAAAGGTCGAAACTAGTCTAGGTAGTGGTCCTTTCCTTAATGCATAACATTATACATATCCACAAGGCGATGTGTTTTGCATTAATGGAGATACTGAGATAGGAGTGATGTTAGCTTGCTCCACCTTTGCAACGAGTTGCCCGGTCTTGTACTACCTTACCCCAGTCCTGAAGATACTTTCAGGCACAAACTTTGTTTGCTCACACTTGGATAAAGGACTAAACTAAATTTATTATACTACACTGTTGTCTTTCACTCTTCCAAATAGTCTGTTGATATCCATCATCATCATATTATCCCTTGCTGAATCAAAACATTTGTTCCCACAACCATCAACTGCATTGTTCATCTTCTATCATGGAAAAAAAATTTTGTGCACCTTCTCATCCACACACACACTCCTTTTATAACTAAATCTCCATGTGGTTTCATTAGAGTCATTCATTACCTGTTTTTCTCCACTATTGAGTTTCATTTTATTTGTTTACATGTTTCTGTTTGTATCTACCTAGTAGCTGATTTTTTTTTAAGACCAGCCTTATATACTCAAGCTATATAATCTCATCCAGAGCAGGCTTTTACAAACATCCATGCCCATGCCGGCATTTGAACCCATGATCTGTTGGTTGGAGAGCAAGTATGCTATCTACTCATCCAATCTGGCCAGCATCTTAATTTATATATGCCTCATCATCTTGTTGCACTTATTTCTCTCACCCTTGTGTTGGATACAATTTTTGAATGATATTTTTGTCATCTGGTCTGCTTCACCTAATATCCTTCAAATTTACTTCATCACTGCCTTAAATTTACATTAGAACATGAGCATGATAATTCTTTACCTTTTATAACCTGTCTCATACACTCATACTAAAATTTAATGGAATGAATATAGCACAAAGAGAAATAATTAAACACCAGGTTTAATCATTCTAGTATTTCGTCTCTGTCACAGAGACATCTTCAGGAATCATCATCATCATCATTATCAAATTCCTGCCATGTACCCTCAAGGGGTGTACAGGATATGACAGTACTACATGAAAAAAAATTACATCATTACTAACTTCCTATCTACAATTTTCCTCCAAATCAGTCTGTTACTTGTCAAGTCTCCAACATTTTCAGATCTTATATTTCTATCGTCTAAGGCACTTTGTACCATATCAATCCACCTATATCTTGATCTTCCTCTGGGTCATTTTCCTGCCAACCTGGCAGAGAACACTTGTTTTGCTAATCTTTCCTCTCCCATTCTATTTAAGTGACCATACTACCACCTGAGATTAGCTCTGCTAACGCATTCCTGGATGCTGACAATGTCAAGTTCTTTCCTAATATCCTCATTTTTAATATGATATTGCCATTGATGCCATCTGTTCACGCCTCTAATCTTTCTAAGGACTCTCATATCTGCGGTCTCTAGTCTTTGGTCAAGTGTTTTACTTTTGACCCAGCTCTCAGATCCATAAGTTAAAACTGGTTTGAACACTGTCTTGTATACAGCTAATTTAGTGTTCCGACTAATTTCTTTTTTATTCCATATGAATTTATTCAATTGACTTCCCACCATACCAGCTTTGCTGATTCTGTTGTCTATTTCTATATTTAATTTACCATCTTCAGTAAAAATTGTGCCTAAGTAGCTGAAATGTTTTACTTGTTCCACAGGTTCTCCATTCACAACACAGTTGACATTTTCAATGATTCTGCCTATTTTCATTATCTTTGTCTTTTTATTGCTGACCTTCATACCATATCTATTACAACAGCTATTCAATTTAGTCAGAGAATCTTGCAGACTTGTAGCGGATTTATTTAGAAGTATAACATCATCCGCATAAAGCAAAGAGCTGACATTAACATCTCCAATTTTGATATCAGGTTTAATACCACATTCCTTCATAATGTGATCCATATAGATAATGTACATCCTTGTCTCACACCAGATTTAACATTAAACCATCTTCATGTACTTCCTTTAATTCTAACTGCTGACTTACAACTCAAATAAAGACTACGTATTGCTTGATATAATGCCCCATTGACACCATATAACTGCAGCGTATTGAATAGCTTCTCTCTTGGCACCTTGTCATATGCCTTTTCCAAATCGACAAAACTTAAATACAGATCTTTGTTGAATTCCCATGCTTTCTCGACCATTTGTCGTAAAGTGAAGATCTGATCCTGACAGCCTCTATTTGGCCTGAATCCAGCTTGTTCTTCACCAAGCTTTTCTTCCACAATACTTCTCAACCGTTTCTCGAGTATACTTGCATAGATCTTGCCAGGAACACTCAGTAGGGAAATACCTCTGTAATTCTCACATTCAGTTTTATTTCCCTTTTTATATATGGGTACTATGAGAGCTCTACTCCAATAATCGGGAATTCGTCCCTCTGTCCAGGCTTTCTGAACTATGCAGTGCAACCACTGTAAGACTTTTATACCACCATACTTCAGCATTTCTAGTCAAATATCATCTACTCCTGCTGCCTTTCCACATTTCAAGCCTTTGATGGCTTTTTCTACTTCAAGTATGGATATGTATTCCTGACCGCATGCCTGGTCAGTGTTTTTTATCACTGTGCTGTCATCACTGCTTGTTTCATTTAGCAGTCTTTCAAAGTAATTACTCCATACTTCAAGGATATCTTTTTCTCCTGTTTTCATGTCACCTTTATCATCTCTAACTCCTTTTACAGCACTCCTTCCTCCATTCCTAAGCTTCTTCAACCACCTCCAGAATATTTTGCCACCTTCTTGATATTTATTTTCTATATTCTTGCCAAAGTCCTCCCATGACTTTTGTTTAGCTAGTTTTACACACTGTTTAGCTTTCTTACATTTGTCTCTGTATTCTGTAAGAGTAAAAGCTGACTTATTTGCCAGGAACTTTTGATATGCTTTCTTCTTTTCTTTTACTGCCTCTTTAACTTCCTGTGTCCACCAGGGAGTTCTAATTTTTTTATCCTTGCACACAACCTCACCACATGCCTCTCTGGCAGAATCAATCAATGTTTTCTTCAGAGTTTGCCACTGAATCTCCAAGGTTTGATTCCTGTTCTCAAAGTCTTTCATTTTCTTTTCAATAATTTTTCTGTATTTTAGTCTACAGTTCACCTCTGAGAGCTGCTCTACTTTTATTCGCTTTAAAACTTTCTTACATGATATTCTTTTCAATATGAAATTCAATTTTATTCTGCTCAAGACTAAATAGTGATCACTTCCAATTTCAAATCCTCTGTACACTCTGGTGTCCTGCACCAGGGAAAACACATCACTATCAACAATAATATAGTCAATGAGACTTTTCTTATTCCTAGCCTCTTCTCTCCATGTGAATTTGTGCACATTTTTATGTTGGAACATGGTGTTAGTAATAACCATTCCATGTCCTGAGCAGAAATCCAACAGATATTTGCCATTATTATTAGCTTTGCTCTTTTCTCCAAATTTTCCCAAAATATTTTTGTATGTCTCACAATCATTTCCTACTCTACTATTTAGATCCCCAACAAGGACCAACTTTTCCTTTTTCATTGTGTCAGTTGCTTTTTCTAAAGCCTCAAAAAATTCCTCCACTTCTACCTTAGTAGAGCCTTCTGTGGGACCATAGGCACAAATAAGTCTCATTGTCCAGTTCCCCATTCTCATATTTGCCCACATTACTCTACTTGAGACTGACTGCCATTCAAGAAGATTAGCCTCGTATTTTGTGTTGAATGCTATGGCTACTCCTTCTTTTCCTCAATTGTCATTGCCTGAATATAACATTTTGTATTTATTGCTCAGAAAGATCTCACCAGTTTTGGTCTTTTTTGTTTCAGTTACCCCTATTATGTCGATCTGGTACTTATCTAATTCCTCAGCTAGCTTCATTACTTTGCCATTCAGGCTTCTTAAGGAAGGCTTCTTCTATCTTCAGGAATACAATATTAAAATTTAATAACACACACAAAATAGTAAGTGGAAGAAATTAGACTATTCATAGCCTAAAGTTCTATGAGAAATACCCTCTATGGGTACTGTTGGCTAGCCTTAGTTGTTGGGTGTGAGGCCTAAGAATTGACGTTTACCAAATCTTGGGAAATTTAACACAATCATATGTATTAGACTGTGTTTTTATTTATTTTTCAATTTGCTCCTGATTCTAAAAAGAATCGTTCAAGTTTGTATTTACTGTGATAAAGCGCAATAGTTTTCTTCCATCTAATTCTGTGCAAAGTATTCAAGGTATGATCAGCTAGACCTGACTGACCATAGTTGTGGAAGCAAATGTATTTTTGTGTTTGTCTAGGTGGATGTTAGTAGATCTCTCAATCTGAGCATAATATGATAAGTTGCAAGAACAAGAGTGTAAAACACCTGGAATAGAGAGTGGAGAAGGGAAACCAGCTTCTGATAAGGCTTGAAATCAGTGCAGATATTATATTTCTTTAAAGTTCTGACTATTTTTTGTGAAGTGCCTTGAATATAGGAAATAGTAATGGCATTAGTGTAGTCTATATGTTGAGAGGGATGTGAGGAGAGTGGATGGACAGATAATTTGTAGATCTTTTTTTGGCAAGTAACCATTACACAGGAAGGTCTGGCAAATAAAGGAAAATTCAGCTAAGGTAATCCTGGGTAGAACAAAGGTTGGAAGCTCTGTCGACAAGGGTTTTGATAACACCATATTATCGAGAAGGGAATGATGGGAAAGTTTATGTATGTATGTATGTATGTATGTATGTATGTATGTACCTGTATGGGTGGGTTGTCTGTAAACTGAGAAAGGAGTGCCATTGGGTAGATGTGTAATTGGAGTGTCAAAAAAAGCAGGCTGTTATTCTCTTTTCTATAGTGAACTGAGTTGTGTACTGGATGTTGAGGTGGAGGAGAAAAGAGTCTGTGTCTGATCCATGTAACAAATAGAGAACACATTATCAATATATCTTAGCCAAACAGAAGGTTCAAGAATGGCAGTATGAAGAGCATGTTTTTCAAAATGCTCCATGTAGAAATTGGCCACAGGAAGGAGCCCATGGAAATATCTTATCTGTTTAAATAAGGTGTCTTTCCAAGAGAAGTATCCAGTATGAATGACAAATTTAAAGAAAACAATAATGTCAGGGAAGGAACATTTTTCAGTAAATTTAAAGTGTGAGAAAGGGGAATATTGTAAATAAGTAGGTGACATCAATGCTCACTATGATATCATTATTGTTTAAAATTCAATTTTGGATTAAAGATTTGAAATATGTGGAATTTTTATATAAGATGAAGTTTGGCTAGTAAGTGGAATTAAAGATTTAGCTAACTGTTTGTCTAATTTAAAGGAAGGGAGTCAGTAGCATCTACTATAGGATGGAGAGGCTAACTTAGGTTTATGAATTTTGGGCAATCTGTATATCTGAGGGGAGGGGACTAAAATGGTTGAGATTTTTGACAACTTTAGGAGTCCAAGATGTGACATTTTTAGAAGCCTTTTTAACTGTTTTTTTTTTTTTTTTTTTTTTTTTTGAAAAAAGAAACATGGATGATATTCTATGCATCGGAAAACCAACATGCATCACCACCTTACAACGTCTCTTAACAATTACAGCAACAAACTAAAATTCACAATAGAAACAGAACAGGACAAATCCATCAATTTCGTGAACTTGGTTTACCAAGTGAACCAAGGTCACTTGATTACCAAGTGAAAAATAAACTTTCAACATCTTTCTCTAAATCCAGAGTAGTAATTTAATAAAAAGGTGGCACACCATTTGGCAACTCCTATAGGTAAAGATGACCTGCCATTGCTTCTTCTGCCTGGTATCTCCACCTCTGGGCCTGGCTCCCACTGAAGAGACCTCAATAAAGGTCGAAACTAGTCTGGGTAGTGGCCCTTCCCTTAATGCATAACATTACATATCCACAAGGAGATGTGTTTTGCATTATGGGAGATACTGAGATAGGAGTGATGTTAGCTTGGTCCATCTTTGCTACAAGTTGCCCGGTGTTGTACTACCTTACCCCAGTCCTGAAGATATTTTCAGGGGTGCAAATTTTGTTTGCTCACACTTGGATAGAGGATTAAACTAAATTTATTATAGGAATTGAAGTAGCAGGGTACAGCATTTTTCTGCAGGATAGAAATGGAAAACACAGTGGTTGAGTACTGCTTATGATAAGTGATGACTTATGTCCTCTAAAAGTGGAGGGTTTGGAAGGCAGTGATACTAATGGTTTTGAAAGCATATGGTGTGAGGTAGAAGTGGCCAAGACAGGATTTGATCATAGCATCAGAAGAGCTGATAATAAGTGAGGTGACATCTCTCCCACCAGTTGGAGAGAGTGACCATGTGGTTTTGACTTGGAAAATGAATAGGCATGCAGGAGTATCAAAGAAAAGGGAACGTATGTGGAATTATAAGGCAGGTGATTATAATAGTCTTAGGTATCAACTAGGGGCAGTTCCATGGAGGTAGAATTGGAAGGCCAGGATATCATTAGTGCTTGGGAAATTGTGAAGGAATATTTGATAACAGCAATAGTAAGCTGTATTCCACGAGTGAAGAAGTGGACACAATTTGGTGTAAAGTGGATGACAAACAATATCAAACAGGAACTCCAGTTGAAAAAGAGGCTATGAAAGAGATATAAGGAGACAGGTGAAGAGCAGATGCATGAAGAATATAAGACACAGACCAGGAGAGTGACTAGTATGGTAATGAAGGCAAAACTGGAATATGAGAAGAGATTGGCCCTAAGATCCAAAGAAAATCCTAGGGAATTTTTTTTTTTAACTATGTGGCCAGTAGGAGGAGAAATGATTGTGGAAGAATGACATTGCAGGATAAAAATTGGAATAGAGTGACTGATGCAGAGGACATTGTGGAATTATTGCCCTGTTTGATTTAATTTAAGCAAATCATTTTGTGCATCATACACTCATATTTTATTATGGTGGGTTTGTAAGGACCAAGGAAATAGTTTGTTATAGTGGACTTTAGAAATTCACTGCACCAAGATTTTTGTGGGCAAGATTTTTCAGTAGTTTATTATAGAATAAATTTATTGTCATGGGCTTTGCCATTGGGAAAGTTGACTGTAAATTATATAAGCTTGTCTTCATTTCCAGTTTTGATTTTGTGAAAATTTGCTTTAAGGAAATAACATAAATTGCAAATAATGATTCCTCTTTTATAATAGATGCAGCTCATACCTTAACCTGTGCAATGATGCTTTTGAATTCTGATCTTCATGGTGAAGTAAGCAGTTTGCTTCAGTTTATTTATTTTAATATATCAGATGATTAAAGTATTGCACATTGATAAAAAATAATAGATGTTTGATTATTTGGAATTATCTATGTGAAATGTTAATATTAAATATATTTACTATTATGAAGTGAAAATGCAATACTAACAAAATAAATAAAATAAAAAAAATAAAAAACAAAACAAAGTAAAAATAAATTGTATGAATAGTTCATCAATGACACAGCTTGTTGGAGTGCATTAATTCCTTGCCTTTCCTCTGGAAACTTATTGCACTTACTTTCTCCTTAAAAAAAAATTCACTAATTGTCATGCTCATTATATACAAGTACAACACCACTGATTTACTGGCAACAGATGGTCCAGCACCTCCTTTAGGCCAGACAAAAGTTTGAGAGTGTACTTGAAATTCTTGTAACCACCTGACTAGTTAACTGGTTTGCCACATATGGCATTGCCTGTGTGCATGGGTCAGTTCACAGTAGTGGTGTGTCAAGATCCAGTTACTCTGTATCATTTATACTAATATATTTCATTTACTCACTTAGTTCACATTTAATATTTATTATCCTTCACTTACACTTTGTCTCATTTATATCAACTCTTTACAACTCTTATACCTCCTATATATGAGCTTAAGTAAATTGCATTCCCATAGTTTATTTTCATATTTCTTTAGAGACCTGGGAGGGATATAATTAGTGGGTGGGAGGTGTATACTCATAAATTATTATTACATGAACTCCATTGGTCCAGCAAAACAACTAATCCAACATGGCTCTGGAACCAACAGTGCAAGAAAAAAATCAGTGGTGTACCTGTATGTGTTTATAACTTTTAGTATGCCTCTTACTAACACCATCTTCTAAAAATTTCAGTGGTATCTGATATCCTTCACTTATGTCTCAGTTATATCAACTCTTTATAACTCTTATCATCCTATATATGAGGTTAAGCAAATTGCATGTCCACAGTTTGTTTTCATATCCAGCATTTAATAGTCTTTAAATGTGTTTACCAAGTACTGAACCTTTTCTGATTCACAAATAACAAATGTTTCTTCATTATCCTAATGGTAAAGCATATAAATTTGCACCTAACAAGTCTTGTGACTTAATCATGGATACAGCAGGACAATAATTTTTTTTGTTTCTGTGTGTCAATATCATATTGCCAATCTTATCTCTGTTTTTAGTGTTCATTGCTTCATCACATCTGTATAACCTCACTCACTTACACACAAACAAAAACACTATCTTTCCAGAAGTCATGGGATGTAGCTGTGATTTCAATAAATGTATGTAATTATGCAATATACTCTATATGCAAATATTGTGGCCTATAAAGGAGAACTGTTCATTCAGAAGATTTTAAATTTTGTGCAAATTCTGTTAATTCTGTCTACATTTAAAGATTCAGCACCTTTCTTTTCAGAGAGGACTGACTTACATATCATTTGGAACAAATTTCTCTCTGTATGGTCACAGACAATTAAGCTTTACTTAATTCTATGTGACCACACAATGAGACATTTTTTTGAAAATCAGTAAATGTTTGTTATTGTAATCCTATACATGAGAGGTTGTTTAACCTATAATTGCTGAACCATGGATAAGCAGAAAGTTGAGAAGAGAGAGAGAGAGAAGAAACTTGTTCATATTAGTTTTGAAGGTCTTAGGATTAGAAATATACTCATTAGGAAACATAAAATAGGAGATTATTCCAAATGACAGTAGAAGGAATGAATGAAGGAGAAGAAACATGTACAATAGCAATTCAATTGCAGGAGTGTTGAATTGCTATTGTACATGTTTTATCGGATTTAGACTAGAAGAAGATGTGGCCAATTTCATCAGCAGATTATCACAATGAGTGCAGGTTCAGCAATTATCATGGGAAACTTCCACTATGGTGATATAGATTGGAAGAAGAAAAGGGCATGTGGCAAAATGGAAATGGCATTTATACAGTTACCAAGGGATAATTACCTGAAACAGCATGTGATGGAAGGGACCAAGGGTTTTTAGAGTAGTGTTGGATCGTTTAATAGCATTAGAAGATTTATCTATAACTGCAGTAGCAACTCTACCTACAGTTGGGAAAGTAAGAAAGTAACCATGCAGTCCAATTCTGGGAGGTTGCTCAAAATGTAGAAATTTTGAGAAAGGGTTTATGTGGAACTTCAAAGGTAGCAATTATGACAACCATAGAGGGCAACTTGGAGCAGTGCTGTGGTATAAGAAACTACATGGAATGAATATCATTAGTGCATGGGAAGTGATCAAAGATTGTTTGAGCAAGGCAGTATCTGAGTGCATATCCACAATCAGGAGGATAAACCCAGTAGGGATTGAGTGAATGACTAGCAATATAAAACAGGAACTGCAAAAAAAAGAAAGCATTCTGAAAGGAATATAAACAACAAGGTGATCAGCATACCCATGTGCAGCAAGAAGGGTAACTAGTATGGTAATGAAGGCTAAATAAGATTACAAGAGAAAATTAGCTAAGCAGACCAAATTAAATCCAAAAGAGTTTTTTCTTTATGTAGCAAATAAGAGAAAGAATGACTGTGGAAAGATAACTTTACTCAATGCTAATGGTAGGAAAGTGACAGAAGCATAAGATATAGTTCAGTTACTAAGTGATCACTTTGCAAGGGTATATCATCCAGGTGGTGACTTTGCAGTTACTGAGGTGCAGAGATTGATGTGTGCATTGAGGTATATGAACTAGAGATAGTCATTTATATTGAAAAATATCAATGTGAATACAGCAGTAGGCCTGGATGCTTTGTCAGCTCTTGTGCTGTGAGAATATGCAGATTAACTGGAAGTGCCTCTGATGAAGTTGTTTAATCTAAGTATCAGTTCTGACAAGGTTCCAAGGGAGTGGAAAGAGGGTAAGATAGTTCTATTACATAAAAGTAGCTCCAAGACAGAAGTTGCAAATTACAGATCAATTAGTATCTCTGGAGTAGTGGTTAAAGTATTGGAAAAGTCAGGTAAAAGTAAAATTCAGGAATGTGTGGATAGAATATGATACTCTGTAGGGGTAGCATGGCTTTGTAAAAGGTAGGTCCAGCCTCAGCAATTTATTCACATTTTATAATAAGGTGAGAGCAAAATTGGATAAAGGAAATGGCAACATCATAATACTGCTGGACTCTGCAATGACATTTGACAGAATACTGCATTGAAAACTATTATATAAGATTGGTGTAAATGGGAATGGATATGAGGCTGGAGACATGGATAGAGGAATAGCTAATAGACAGACATCAGAGGGTGGTGTATGGTGGAGTTGAATCAAGGTGAATGAGAGTGAGATATGGAGTTTCCCAGGTCTCTGTACTAGGACCACTATGCTTTAATTTGTACATTAATGATATAGTGGAAGATTTGATTGGGAATATGCAGTTGTTTGATGATGATGCAAAACTAGGGAGGGCAATAGTTCATAAAAGTGATATAGTTATCTTGCAGGATGATTTAAATAAATTAGCAGTGTGGACAAAGAACAATGGTTGTCAATACAGTGTTGTAAAATGTAAGATAATGCACTTTGATGAAAATATTATATATATATATACTTTGTATCATATTGATGGTACGATATTACAGGAAAATAAATGATGATGATGATGCTAAGAATCTGGGGATGAATGTAGATAGAGATTTGAAATTCAGAGGACATATTGCAAGAGTTGGCAATAGCACAGAGGAATACTTGGATGGATGTTTAAGAATACATTGACAAGAAAAGATAGAGAGTTTATTATCTCTCTTTATAAGGCTATGATTCAGCCACATGTTGACAGAGTTGGTCACATGCATTTCTTGGGGATCAGGGAGTGGTGGAGAGGATTCAGAGATGAGTGACCAAACTGGTGACAGGTCTGTGGAATGCTCCCTATGAGAATAGATTGAGGTTGCAGAGTTTAGCTGACAGGTGGAGGAGAGGGGGATATAATAGAAACTTATAAGTTACTGAAGTGATTCTATAAGATTGACACAGAAGAAATTTTTGAATACCTAGGGAATATTGGAAAAACAAGGGGTCACACTTAGGAGTTGTCTAAGGGTGTGTAATTAGTATGGGTGTGCAGAATCAGTTCTTTACTTGGAGAGTGGTAAATGAGTGAAAAGAATTGACAGAGTGGTTGTGAGTGCCCCAACAGTGATTAGGTTTAAGTAGATGTGTGATAGGTATTGTGTTTATGGATTGAGTGGGTCTCCTGCAATGAATCTTTTGACTCCATGGAGTACTCATATAAATAATAGTAGATGAGAGTGAGAGAAGGGAATTAACAAGGCCAATTCAGATGAATAGCAAACAGGGAATATATTTGTTGAAAATTCATGAGAGAGAAATAGGTTGCTAATCAACCTAATTGTTTTCCTCTGCACTCAATAAAGTATTCTTAGAAATAACATCACAAATGTGAGAAAAATATTCACTGTTTGGATATATTTGTGATTTGGATAGAGTTCATAGCAGTTTAGATATAAAGTAACACCTTGAGTGAAAGAAGAAACATGATTTTTTGAATTTTAAGGAGACAAATTTTGTTGTCATAAATAACGTTAGAAGAAACAGTTCTTGTTTTGTATTATTTTTATAGCTAATATAGTCTACTTTCATTTAGGAGTGCCGCTTTTTACTCAAATCTTAGGGCATTATCGATGTGTTATAAAACTAATATATGAAGAATAATATAGGAGGAAAATTCAGACATACCTTTTTTGGATGTTGTTGGCTGTCTCCTTATCCCAGCGATATGCATACATCTGCTGTTAAACTGTTAAAAGGAATGGAGTTTGGGAAAGTGGGGGTAAAGTAATGTGGGGGAATTATTTGAAAAAAACCCGGGTTTTTTATATGTATAATAATATTATTATTATTAAGGGTGGATAGAAAACGTTTTGGGATGGGGATGGAGAAGGATCTGAAAATGGAAACTATTTTTTGGGGAAGAGGAAGGATTGATGGGAAAAGGTCAGTGGTGGGAGTAATGGGGTGTGAGCCATTTCAACATTGCGTTGTCTTCGGAACTCATGGGGAAAGTGGAGGCTATGTCATGTCGGCTTGGTGTTTCTGTCTTTCGTGTGCTTGTGTCATCTCCTATTGGTCAGAGTCGTGACTTAATTTTTATGTTATGGAGCTTCCAACTCTCGGAGATTATGTAGGGTTGGTGAACGTTTATTGAGTTTTCATCACATTTTATGGCTATGGCTCCCGATATTCTAAGCATTGTTTCGTTGTTTTGTATGTCTAATATTATGGCCTTGTCGATTTGCAGGGTATGTTTCTGTTTGTGGGCGTGGACTGCTATTTCTGTTTTTCCTGTACTTTGTATGCTGTTTTTCTTTTTGTTGTTGCATTTTTATTGTTTAAATGTTCTGGAATAGGAATGTTACAATCACAGAAGTGTTCTTCTTGTCCATAAAGACCTGATAGTAGAACCTGTGTAGGTGACATCACGGTCTTTTTAGCAAGGAAATTTGTAAACGACTTTGTGGTTGTGGTGTTCTAATAATTCTTTGTGTGTTTGAGATTTTGTAGGTTTTAGAAGTGTTGTTAATTTTTGGTTCGAGGTGAACACCAGCTTATAGTCGGTGTGTGTTTGAAAATGTATTTGTAGGCTTTGTATGTGTTCTGAATGTATGGCAGTTTGATAATTTTTTGTGAAAGTTTTTCGGGAAGTTTGTTTGTGTTGTTGGGTTGTTTTGAAGTTTTTGCTGTTTTGTTGGCATAATTTATTAGTTGTGTTGAATAATTCCGATTTTGAAAAAATTTTGTTAACTTCTTTATTTCTGTGTTGAGATAATTACAGTTAGTTGAAAACTTGTAAGCATTTATGAATTGTGTTAGGATGACTGATTTTTTAATCGAATAAGGATGGTATGAGTTAAAATGGAGGTAGTTTCCGATATGTGTGGGTTTGCGGAATATTTTCATGGCTATTTTGTTGTTTGTTCTGACTAATGTCAGGTTCACGAAATTGATGGATTTGTCCTGTTCTATATTTCTATTATGAATTTTAGTCTGTTGCTGTAGCATCAGCCATAAAAGTTGATGTGTGCATATGGGGGGGGGAGATTGAGCAGGAGTGATTCTATGTGTGCTAGGAACATTTCAACTAAATGTCTGCTATGTTTTGGGAGTCCGAAAATTTGGATATACATGTTGTTGTTAAATTTAAAGAAGTTTGCTGAGGATTACTAGTTTGATTAGGTTTATGATATCACTGGGTGTTAATTTTGTTCGTGAATGTAGTGTGTGGTCTTCTGTGACTAGTGTGTGTATGATGTCTAGTGTTCTGGGGACATCCACATTGGTGTATAATGAAATTGCATTCAGTGAAGTGAGGATGTCTTTGTGGGATAGAGTTAGGTTTTTTATCTTTTTTGGAAAAGGTCGTCTTTTTTTTTTTTATCATAGATTTTGATGTAATAAGTAACGGTTTGAGTAGTTTGGCCTATGAATTTCGATAAGGGTGATGTGGTGGTGTTTTTGTAAGAGACAATTGGCCATATCAGGTAACCGTCTTTGTGGGTTTTGATTTGGCCGAACATTTTCCATTGTGTTTTTCATTGTGATTTTGTCTATCTTGTTCTGATTTTTTAGAGTGTCATTTTCGATTTTTGGTACGTATTTTGGTCGATTAAAATAGCTGTTATTTTGTTGTGGTGATCTGTTTAGTTTATGATGACTACTTATCACCTTTGTCTGCTTTTGCTTTTCGTTTATTTTTTTTCTCAGAAAATAAAATACAGTTTACTAACACCGAAGTTTATACAGTTAATAAATCCACAGTGAAGAATAAAATTAAAAAAATGTTATAAGGTTCAAAGCTGTATAACTGAGAGGAGACCTCCACATAGCCTTTAAAGGAATGCATAGACCCGATCAGGGATTCTGACCTAATGTTCAATCCTCACCTTCTCATGGTGCACCCTGTTAGATATGTGTGCACCCTGTTCAAACAGCGAAAGTCTATTATGAAAAATAATAGAATGTTCGTAAACGTCAATAAAATGAAGGAGCGAGTGCTGTATGGGGATTCGCTATTAAGAGGTGTGATAGTTGAGAGTTTGATGAAATCGTACGAATCTCTTCGAGTGCAAAAACAGAGGGTGAAAGAGATGATAATTGTGGCAGGAACAAATGATTTGAAAGAAGACAAAATGGAAATGATAGAGGATGTGAGGGAATTACTTGAGGTAGCAAATGAAAAGAGTGAGAGAGTTAGGATGGTGAGTGTTTTACCGCGGTATGACAGTGAAGTGTTTAGAAGAAGGGCCATAATTGCCAATGACTTTATGCATGGGTTATGCATGGAGAGTGGTGTGGAGTTTGTGGATGTGTGGAGTGAGTTCGATGGGCGAAAGGATTTATATAAGATGGATGGGTTACATTTGAATGGAGTTGGTGTACGGAGGCTTGAAAAAGTGTTGATGAATGATGTGGAAGTGGATGTACAGACTCAATGAAACTAGATTTATTAAGGGGGGGGAGTAGATATGCAGACTTTAGGGAGGCAGTTGAGTGTATGAATGAGTATAATATGCCCGAGCGAGTACGAAGGACAACAAATCAGAATGGGATAGTTAGTATAAGGCATCAAAGTAGGGATGGGACTAATGGGCTTCTGCAATTCATGTACACTAATGCCAGGAGTATTAGGAACAAGAAGGAAGAGTTTTGGCCTTGGTCGTCACTTCCAGGCCACAGGTTGTTGGTATTAGTGAAACATGGCTGACAGAAGATGATAAAGCTAGTGGGATTGAATGCGACGGGTATAGCGTGTTCAGGAGTGACAGGGAGAATAAAAAAGGGGGAAGGAGTGTTATTGATGATAGCTGATGAGTTGCAGCCAAGGAGTATAGAAGTTGAACTGCAGGATAGAGAAAAGAGCATATTTGAGGCTGTTTGGTGTGAGATAGAATCTAGCAGAACAAAATATACAATTGGGTGCTGCTATAGACCAGGTAATGGAATACATGGTGGGGATAGTATGCATAGGCAAATAGAAGAAATGAGTGGAAGGAGGGTAATTATTATGAGTGATTTCAATTATGGTAACATTGACTGGAAAGAGGAGAGGGAGGAAGGAATTGGATTTTATGCGGTTATTAAGTGACAATTATCTGCGACAGCATGTAGTGGAAAATACCATGGGGCAGAGAGTGCTTGACCTAGTAATTGCAACTGAGAATGTGGCTGTAATGAACATGACCATGTTTCCACCAATTGGTGAGAGTGACCATAAGGTCATGACTTGGGAGGTGGCTAAAGGTGTGGAATTTACAATTAAGACAGGGTACATGTGGAATTACTGAGCTGGTAAGTATGACAAGCTTAGGAGTGTGCTTGCTCAGTGCCATGGCATGTAAAACTGCAAGAGCTGGATGTTGATAGTGCATGGGAGGTGGTTAAGAAGTGTTTGCAGGAGGTAATGGTTAACTGTATACCAAGAGTCCGAATAATAAATCAAGTAGGGGTTAAATGGATGAATAACACTATTAAGCTTGAGCTGCAAAAAAAGAAACAATTGTGGAGGGAATTTAAGGAGGAAGGTGACCAGCAGGCGCAGGAACAGTATAAAGCTCGGGCCAGGACGGTAACAAGGGTGGTAAGAAAAGCAAAAGCGGATTACGAAAGAAAATTGGCCATGCAGGCTAAAGAGAATCCCAAACAGTTTTTTCAGTATGTTGCAAATAAAAGGAAAAATGCTCATGGCAGAATGATTTAAAAAAATGCTGAGGGTAGGGAGGTAACTGAATCAGTCAATATAGTGGAATTACTGAGCGAGCACTTTGCAAGAGTATATCATCCAGGTGGTTACATTGCAGGAATGGAAGAACCAACAGCTTACACTGGAATTGTGATGAATGACGTAGAGGTAACTAGTCTATTACAGAACCTCAATGTCAATACATCTGTGGGATTGGATGGTATACCAGCTCATGTCATACGTGAAGCGGCTAAAGAATTGTCAGTGCCCTTGACCATTTTGTTTAATTTGAGCCTCGGGTCTGGGTCAGTCCTAAGGGGGTGGAAAGAGGGGAAAATAGTTCCGCTGCATAAAGGTGGTTCCAAGGCTGCTGTTGAAAATTATCGGCCAATCAGCATATCAGGAATCATTATCAAGGTCTTGGAGAAAATAATCAAGAGGAAAATACAAGATTGGATAGATGAAAATGGGATACTGTTTCGGGGGCAGCATGGTTTTGCGAAAGGTAGGTCATGCCTCAGTAACTTGCTCACGTATTATAACACAGTGACAGCTGAACTGGATAAGGGTAATGGGTTTACAGTGATTATCCTGTCAAAGACCTTGTTAAGGCTTTTGACAGGATACCACATGGAATTCTAATCAGTAAATTGCAGCATATGGGGATGGATATAGGGTTGGTGAGATGGATAGGAGGGTGGTTGATGGAGAGATATCAGAGAGCGGTTTATTCAGGAGTAGAGTCCACAAGACGGCCTGTGACTAGGATGGTGTGCCACAAGGATCTGTTCTTGGACCACTGCTATTTAATTTGTTCATTAATGATGTAGGAAAGGATCTGAAAGAAACAGTTCCTTTGTTTGCAGATGATGCAAAGTTGGGTAGGGCAATAATGAATGCAGATAATGTCAAAATTTTGCAAGATGATTTGGATAGATTGGAGGTTTGGGCTAAGGAGAATGGATGTCAATTTAATGTGGCAAGTTGTAAGGTTATGCATTTTGGAGTGAAAAGATTAGCAGCAGTT
Source organism: Typopeltis vanoorti (assembly GCF_054136105.1). Taxonomy (NCBI): domain Eukaryota; kingdom Metazoa; phylum Arthropoda; class Arachnida; order Uropygi; family Thelyphonidae; genus Typopeltis; species Typopeltis vanoorti. Next base: position 80,816,541 of record NC_143567.1, read on the forward strand.
TACTACATTGGTGGAACTGTACTCCAGGAAATTGATGAGGCACGAGATTTAGGAGTGTTGGTGGATAAGGAGTTGAAGTTTAGGGGGCACATTGCAAAAGTGGCCAAATCAGCTCATCAAATCACTTGGTTGCTGAAGAATACGTTGACAAGCAGAGACAACCAGGTTATTGTTCCTCTGTATCGAGCCTCGATAAGACCCCATCTCAACTACTGTGCCCAGATTTGGTCACCTAGGTTTCTTCTTGATGGGAAGGAGGTTTCTTCTTGATGGGGAGTAGGAAAGATTACAATTACAAGTTCTTTGTAAGTGGAATCTTTCCTACTTTGTCCAAAGTAGGAAAGATTACAATTACAAGGAACTTGATACACACCAGGTAGAGACAAGGTTGAGCGTTTATCTTTAGATGAAGGAAAATAGGTGGATAATTTGTTAATAGGAGTATAAGTGGCTGTTAAATCATATTTCTTCAGAATTCTTGAAATTGGTTCTGAAATCCTGGAAATGTAAGGAATTGGAATTCGGTGTATTGAATCTTTCCTGTTCTGTGTTGGATTGTAAGAATCGAAAAGATGTTGTGTACTCTTTTCAAAGAAGCCATTTAGTTTCATGTGATGTTTGATAGTTGAGAGTTCTTCCTGTAATAAATGAGAAGTTGAACAGTTAGTTTTGACTCATTGGATTAAACATTTTATGATTCCTGTTTTTTTGACAAGGATGATGCGTAGATTCTTTGAGAATATAACGACCTGTGAAAATTGGTTTTCTGTAAACTGATGTTGTAAGAATACCAGAAGGTGAATGGATGAGAAGGATGTCTAAAAAATATAACCTGTTGTCTTTTTCAATCTCCATGGTAAACTTTATACAAGGATCTAAAGAATTGATATTGCTTAAAAATGAAGGTAAGGAGTCTCTGTTGTGAGGCCATACAGCAAAGATGTCGTCTATATATCTAACCCAAAAGGATGGGTGAGGGAATATAGATGAGAACAGGACTTCTTCTAGATTTTCTAAATAAAAGTTGGTAAGAGCAGGAGAAAATGGACTTCCCATGGCTGTTCCTTCCACTTGGTTGTAAAATTTGTTTTGACATAAGAAATATCCAGAATGTATTACAAAATCAAATAACTTTATAATATCTTGTGGAAAGATGTCAGCAAGTAATTCTAAAGTCTCTTTGAAAGGTACATTTGTATATAAAGATTCTATATCAAAGATAACTTAAGATCTGTAGGTTGTAAAGTGATGTTTTTCAATTTATTTAAGAAATCAGAAGAGTTTTTCAAAAAAGAGCGTGTGTTTGCCAATGTGTGATTTCAATAATTTAGATAGATATTTGGCTATGCGATAAGTAGGAGAATCAATGCAATCCACTATAGGGTGAAGAGGAATATCTGTCTTGTGTATTTTTGGTAGACCATAAAACCTTGGAGGCCTTGCAAAATGAGTTTTTTGTCTTTCAATAGTGTCCACATCCAAACTTATGACCTCATCTAGTAGGGAATTTATCTTCAGTTGTCTGTTGGTTGGATCGTAATTGAGTTCTTGGTATGTTGAGCGATCTCAAAGTAAAAGGGAAAGTTTTCTTCTATAGTTTGAAGAGTCCATAATTACTGTCGCTTTCCCCTTGTCAGCTTTGGTAATGATGAAGTGACTGTTGTTTCTTAAGGAATGTATAGCTTTCTTTTCAGAAGGAGATATGTTCGAAGGAGGAAGCTTGGCTTTAAGTAGCGAAGAAGCAACTTCTGGATGGAGAGCATTAGCTTTTTTCACTTGACAAACTGGACGTTCTATAGAAAAAAGAATTCATGAGCATCAGTCATCAATTCAACACAACAAACCTGAGAAATCTGGATTAGCTCAGCATGGATTAGAAACAAGCCACAACATCCTTTGGTCCAAGACTCTCCTTCTACACAGATGTCGCTACAAATTTGAACGTTTATTTAAAGAAAGTGTGGAGGCCCTAATGTTATTTAAGATTATTATATGAATTTCTGAATTAATATCTTTAATTATGACTTTAAAAATGTTTACTCTTCTAATACTTAGCGATATGACATCACACGGCTCGTTCTATGTGTGAATGATAAATTGTTCGTATTCCACTTTGTTTTTTAAAACTATTCCTATGTAGCCACTGAAGATGGTCTGTAATATTCAGACCGAAATATTTGGCAAATTAAACATTATTCTTGTGTTAACGTGTATATATTTCTAATCATTATGCCACAAGTATCGTTAAAAAATTAAACCTTATATTTTTGTCTTCTAAGGCACTATTTAGTGTTTATATCTCTAGATCTCAGTCTTCCACTGTGGTCTCTCGGCAGTAACTGACTTTTTGCCCTGATTCTTTGATGAAAACAACAGGACATATGTTTAACTGGGCAACACCTCACCTGGCAAAATTCTGTGATGTTGTATCATCATTTTGGATCATGGTTTAAACCATTGCTCCGAAAATTGTCAGTAAACAAACTGGATGTCATTTATCATATCGAGAGAAGTCTAAAATCCCTCCCAGCCACTCTAGCTGACAAAATACATATAAACATCTGGCATACTAAACTTAAACAAAAAAATAAGTAGCAACCGAAACAAAACTACCTAAACCTAAACAAAATGGAAAAACTGGCCATCAAATCCCTAAAAAATAACAAGGACATTATAATCACAAAAGCAGATAAAGAGAATGCTACTGTTGTTTTAGATCAGACAACCTACATAGAAAAAATGAACCATTTGGTATCGGACCACAACACCTACTAAATGGTAAACTATAAACTACAGCCCCACAAAACACATTAAAAAGAAAACAACTGAATTAATTAAATCCATTAACACATGGCCAGAAGAAACAACCAAAAAACTAATACCTCATTATGCTCACACGCCCAGAATTTACGGCAAACACAAAAGAAACACACCACTACATTCGATTGTTGAAGAAATCGACAGCCCGAATTACCACTGAGCCAAAAAATTAGTGGCCGCACTCAAGGAATTGGTAGGTCATTCCCCGACCCACATAAAAAATACACAACATTTCATAAACAAAATTAAAAACATTCCATTCAACAACCAAGATTTATTAGTTATCTTTGACATAACTGCCCTTTTCACCAATGTCCCGATCAGTGATACTATTATGCTCCTACAGAACATATTTCCACACGACATCATGGCCCTCTTTGCCTATGTACTCTGCTCCGGATATTTTGTGTGGCAAAACAATTTTTACCTTCAAAAAGAAGGTACAGCCATGGGCAAGCCACTTTCCCCCCAATAGCTAACTTTTATATGGAAGACTTTGAGCAACGAGCTCTAGAGTCAGCGTGCCTAAAGCCCAAAATTTGGCTCAGATATGTTGATGATATTTTCGCCATTTGGCCCCACGGCCATGAAGCACTAAATACATTCCTTAGTCACCTGAACAAACAACACAAACGTGTCCAATTCACCATTGAAATTGAAAAAAAAAAAAAAAACTCCTTTCCTAGACACACTCGTCACATGTCTTCCCTCAGGCTGTCTCTCCTTCTCAGTCTACTTCAAACCTACACACACAGGCCAGTACATACACAAAAATTCTTATCACCACCCAATACAAAAACTAGGTGTCATAAGCACCCTTAAACACAGAGCTCAAACTATTTGTTCAAATGATGTTCGAAGCAGGAAGCTTGGCTTTAAGTAGCGAAGAAGCAACTTCTGGATGGAGAGCATTAGCTTTTTTCACTTGACAAACTGGACGTTCTATAGAAAAAAGAATTCAAGAGCATCAGTCATCAATTCAACACAACAAACCTGAGAAATCTGGATTAGCTCAGCATGGATTAGAAACAAATCACAACATCCTTTGGTCCAAGACTCTCCTTCTACACAGATGTCGCTACAAATTTGAACGTTTATTTAAAGAAAGTGTGGAGGCCTTACTTCAACGTCCTAACTTGAATTGTAATGACTGTATATCTATATTAAAAATTTGGGAAAGTTTAATCAAGATAACACATTAATTTTTTTTTCCCTGTATTAGTCTAATGTTATTTAAGATTATTATATGAATTTCTGAATTAATATCTTTAATTATGACTTTAAAAATGTTTACTCTTCTAATACTTAGCGATATGATATACGCAGCTCGTTCTATGTGTGAATGATCAATTGTTCATATTCCACTTTGTTTTTTAAAACTATTCCTATGTAGCCACTGAAGATGGTCTGTAATATTCAGACCGAAATATTTGGCAAATTAAACATTATTCTTGTGTTAACGTGTATATATTTCTAATAAAATTTGATAATAATGGAACATTGACAGATAACAGGTTAATCGATAGATAGTTGTTAATGATAGGTCTGATGCACTTAAGTTCTCCCCTTTATGGGAAATTGTTCTTTTTTATATTGCGCTCCCTACTTTTTATCCTATATTTTATAATATATGTAAAAATGTCATTAGAAATCAACTTTAGAACAGCTTGGACCATGACACATTCTAATTGTTTAGTCTTGTTATGTTCCTTGAACATTGTTTAATTTTCAATTTAACAAGATGCCATTTATAGTAGGATGAAATTTATATTATTATTATTATTATTAATACAGGTATCTGCAGGCATTCATAAGACTCATCGTGGGAGACAGACATTAACCATTATTTACACCGTACCTATCACACCTCTCCTTAAACTCATTCACTATCTGGTAATCACAGCTTCCTTTAGCTATTCATTCCAGTCAGTCACCACTCTCCAAGAAAAAATTCTAGTCCACACACCCTGAATTACCACAATCTTACACATTTTTCCAGGGGGGGGGGGGTGTTCCTTAGCTCTCTGTCTATACTCATGTATTGAAAATTTTCTTTCATGCCAGTATTATAGATTGCCTTAGTTACTTATAATAAGTTTCTGTCATTTCCCCTCTTTTCTACATGTCAGCTAAACTTTGCAACCTACACATGTTCAATCTATCGTCATAAGAAGCATACCACAGATATGTCGCCAGCTTCAGTTATTCATCTCCAGCAAACCCAGGTGATCCAAATTTGTGCAACCATAAAGTTGTGCAACCATATAGCGCTAGGGTCGCTGAAGCACATAGAAGTGGATTTGAGCTGTGGTAGAAAAAAGTGTTTTTTAAACAGTGTATAGTGTGAATTCTTTTGTGAATTGTGCTACATTTTTTCCTCAGTAACACAAGTGTTCTTTAGTGGTTTTGCTTTTGGAGTTTCGTTGTTATATATTGTGTTATTTTTTGGGTTACCGTGAAGGCAAGGTCACAGTGGGCAGCATCTGTGAAAGAGAAGATAAGTTTTCGCTATTTAGTTAGTTGAATATAGCATTTATATTTATATATATATATATATAATACAGTGTCCATATATCATTTATATATATTTAGCGTGTAATTTAGTAGTTCCTCGGCAGTAAGGAATGATGGCGGCCGCAGCTTCAACCACAAATGGCGTGTCACCATGGTCCTCCGCCATTTAAGGACTCTATTATATGTAACATTATAAAGGACTTTTGTAACATGCAGTGCTTGTGGCATGTATGTGTCCCAGGAGTTGGATATGTGGCGCGTGAGAGAAGGGGGGAGTGCGTTTATGCGCAAAATGTAGGCAATGGGAGGAATTCAATGAATTAGATATTTCGATAACTGACCTAGTTGCGTCAGGGATGGGAAATGAATGTCGAAAGATGAATAGTGTGATAGGAGGGAATGACGAGCAAAATATGAATGAGAAAATAAGAGTCAGGAATGTGGAAGGCTTGAACGACTGTGAAGTTTTCGGAGACGGTCTTGATTGGGAGAATGGATGGCGAGTAAGAGTGACTAACTTGCAGAGAGAGGGATAGATGAGCTTAAAGAGGAGGTGGAATGTCTTGTGAATGAGATGAGAAGTATGAAAGATGAGATTAGGAGAATGGAGGAGATGAATGCAGGGCTAATTAGAGTAGGAGTGAGAGTTTGGAGAATGATAGAAGAGGAGAGAATAGAAACAGTAGGAGAGAGGTATGGGAATGCTAGAAGAGGAGAGAACAGGAGCAGTGTAGAAACAAGAAAGGCAGAATTCATATTGATGATTGCTAATTAACTGATGAGTCTCCAGGTAATGAAAAAGCTGGTTGTTAACCCCCATTATTTTTGAAAGTACTGACGTGAGAGCAATGGACGATAGTTAGATGGCTGACTTTTGTCTCCCTTTTTGGATACAGTCTGGACATGGGCTTGTTTCCATGTTGTTAGGTAGATGTCAGTAGAATATGAAAGTGTATATAGACGATACAGGATGGGTGTCAATTCTGGAGCAAAAGTCTTTAGTACAACTGGAGGAATACCATCTGGACCAGGAGCCTTATTAGTATCAAGATTAATGAGGATTTTTCTGATTTCCTTTTGACAAAAGTTCAGAGGAGACATGTAGTTGGTAGCTTGTGGAAATATGGGAGGTTATTTGCATCTAGACAAAAGTTGAAGGAAAAAATTGATGCCAAGAGGTTCACCTTTTCCTTGGGTGAGGTAACCATAGTGCCATCAGTGGCAACATGGAAGGGCATAAATTACACCAAACAGCCTAAGCAAGGGACCAGAAGGCTGTCCAGTTGAGCAAGAGATGAGTTTATCGCATTTCATTCTTATGAAGTCTGCTTTGGAATTGTTGATAACTTTTTTACACTTTTTTAGCTGTTATGTGAGCTGAATGAAAAGCTGGAGTTTTTAATTTAAGCCAGTGATCATAAGCTGCATTTTTATCATGGATAGCAGAGGCTCATTTTTTTGAGAACCAAGGCTTGAATTCAAATCATGGGTTTGCAGTGGAGTTGGGAATGAAGGCTCTCATTCCAGTGAGCATTATTTCAGTTACTAGTTCAGTGTAGGTGTTTGGATCATGAGAGCGAAAGCAGTAATCTTACCATGGAAAAGCAGCATAAAAATTCCAGAGGTCATCTCAGTTGGCATAATTATAGTGCTGTAGAGTATGAGGCTGAGATTGGCTGGACAGAGAATGAACTGTAGAGAAGTGGACTTGAATAAGATTGTGATCAGAATTGCCGAAGGAAGAGTAGACATCCACAATATATTTGGAGGGAGAATTGGTTAAGAAAAGGTCAAGAACATCAGTAGAATGATTGAGCAATTTAGTATTCTGATTGGTAGATTGGCTATTTGCATAGGTCATGACTGATGGCAAATGATTCAGCTTTCCTATCAGCTTGATCTGTGAAGTTGGAGGAGTAGGGTATCAAGTTTGTGTTATGGACAATAAAGTCCACAAGGACAATCTCATAATTTGGTAACCAGTTTGCAAGAAATCAATTTTTAGTGATAGGTAGTCAAAAAGGGCAGCAGGATTGTCACAGTTAGGAGAGCAGTAAAAGCAGCAAATGAAGGTTGTGAAGTGAGATAAGGAAATCTTGAGCCAGAGCAGATTGATAAAGTTGGATAGTCTTTGATTTGACAGGGGATATCAGATTTCACAATAGCACATGTTCTGTCTTTTTTTTGCAAAATGCATCATGTAGAATGTAGCTGGGATAGTTGAGGTGGACTGTGTTTATGGAGGATACTAACCGAGGTTCTGTTAGGAAAAAGAGATCAGGTTTTTATGTCTGTAAGTGGTGATATATTTGAATTAGTGCTTTGAATGTTGGTGAAATGAATATGGAAGTGTTTCATATTGGAAAACGTTTTCATATTATTTTGGATGGGTTAAGGTGTATTTTTATTATTTGTTCCAATTTTTTTTTTGTTATCTTTTTCATATTTACATTTTTTTGTTATTTTTTTGGGAGATTTTTTGTATTTGCAGTTAAAACTCAAGTAGTTTTATGATTAACTTTCATGTGTAGGGTGGTTGATTTAGAAAACAAAGAGAAGGGGCATGCAACCAGGGGTGAGGGACTAGTGTACATAACACACAGGGGGGGGGGGGAGTACACAGACTCCAGGACCAGGTATTGATCTACATCGTGACAGTGGATTGACTCTTCCAGCAATGCAATGTCCCATGTCAAAAGTATGTATTGAGCAAGCATGGTTCAAACAGCATATTCTAGTATTCCATGTGTTCCCCTGGCACTTAATTCTTCTGATTCAAATCCTATCTAACATTTTTGGGAACATCTGGAATGCAGTATCTACCAGTTAATGATAGTATATCACTTGGTTGCTGACCTCCAGGATGTTATTCTGTCAGGAATAACTCAGGATACATTCTAGTCTAGTGGAGTTAATACCAAGATAAGTACAAGTGGTTATCTTTGCAAAAGAGGCCCAGCATGCTTGATTGGGCAAACCAGGTTGGGTGATGATCATTATGTTTTGGATTTTGAGTATGTGTGTATATATATATGAGGATTGTCTGAAAAAGTTCTCGGCCTTACAATGAAAAAAACGAATTTATAATTTCAAAATTATTTTTATTTTTCAACATAATCTCCCTTAAGACTAATACATTTATTCCAACGATGGTCCAGTGCCATTATCCCATCCCTGTAGTGGTTCTCAGTAAGACCTGCAAAATACCCCTCTTGATTCGAAGAAAAACGCTGACCAGCGAGGAAGAGTTATATTTTTGGGAAGATATAGAAGTCAGAGGGAGCCAAATCTGGGGAATAGGGTGGATGTCCCAACAGTTCATAGTGCAGATCCCTTAATATTTTCCCATTGCCAAAACACCTTTCTGGGCAGGTGCATTGTCCTGAAGAAAGATGATTTTTTCTTCTGCAAACTGGGTCTTTTCTCACGAATTTTTTCATCTGGTCTGGTTAAAAGATCGGAATAATATTCTCCTGTTATTGTTTTACCCTTTTCAAGATAATTAATAAACAAAATGCTTTTAGTATCCCAAAACACTGATGCTATGACCTTTCCTTCTGATGGAACCAACTTTGTCTTCTTTGGTACTGAACAACCGGCTTCTGTCCACTGTTCTGACTGCTGTTTGGATTCTCGTGTGTAATGGTGAATCCAAGTCTCATTCATAGTAATAAATCGATGCACAAAATCAGTTTTATTCTTGTTAAAATGCTCTAAGCACTGTTCAGAGAATTTGTTTGTGAGTGTGTTTTTGATCTACTGTGAACTAGTGCGGCACCCACCTTACACAAAGCTTTTTCATTTGCAATTCTTCATGCAAAATATATCCTACACGTTCTTTTGAAATGCCTATAGTCTCGGCAATTTCACACATCCAATGCACTTGATCAATGATTTCTGGTGTTGTTACACTTTTTGGATGTCCGTCACGTAGATTATCTTCAAGCCTGTACGGTCACGTTTAAACTTGTCAGCCCATTTCTTAATTGTTGAAACGAAGGAGAAGAGTGCCCATAAACTTTTATGAACTTTGAATGAATTTCTTTTGGCATTAAACTTCCTTTTACAAAGAGTTTTATTACTGCACGATACTCAGTTTTATCCATTTCAAGGAATACAGACAACACTTTTGCTTCAGACAGCTGTATAAAACCAACGACTTGATAGAATGACTTGCAATTTCACATGGATGCTTATTATTATTATTATTATTATTATTATTATTATTATTATTATTATTACTGGTATCTCCATTTAGTCAGTATTCTCATCGCAGGAGACCCAAACTATCAAAACAATATCTGTCATACCTCTTCTTGAATTCATTTAGACGAAGAACTCACAACTGAGTCAGGCAGTGCATTCCACTCATTCACCACCCTCCAGGCGAAAAATCTAGTTCTCACACCCTCGTTAACCACACTTTTCCTTAATTTTCAGGGATGACCTCTTGTTCTTCCATCACTATCACACAGCTGAAATATTAACCCTGCATCAGTCTTATAAAAACCTTTTAGTAATTTAAATGTTTCTATCATACCCTCTCTTCTCCATCTATTAACCAACCTCTGCAGTCCACAAGCTCTCAATCTATCAATGTAGGGAGCATTTTTTACATCACTCACCAACTTAGTCACTCTCCTCTGAACCCTCTCCACAACCTTCTCATATACAAGGAATCCAGGTGACCAGACTTGAGCACAGTAATCCAAATGTGGAAGTATCGATGCCTTATAAAGGGAAATAATAGCCTCTTTATCTCTGGATGTTAGTGTGTTCTTCAATAACCAAGTAATCCTATGTGCACTCTTGGACACTTTAGCAATGTGCCTTCTGAACTTCTTCTCCCTATCCACCAACACCCCCCAAGTTCCTAGCCTCATCAATCACTTGGAGTACCATTCTATCAATGTGGTACATAACTGATAATCTTTTAATCCCAAAATGCATAACTTTACACTTTTCCACATTGAACTGACATCCATTACCTTTTGCCTATTTTGCCAGCTTATTTAAATCATCCTGCAAACTCTCAAAATCAGCTTGATTTTTTATTGCGCTACCCAACTTTGCATCATCATCAGCAAAATATCTCCCCTTCAAGCCATTTCCTATATCATTTATGTACAAATTAAACAATAACAGCTCAAGCACAGAGCCCGGAGGTACACCACTGGTCATCTGCCTCATCCTGGACTCTGCTCCTTCATATACTACTTTCTGGTATCTCTCCATGAGCCATTCTTTTATCCATATCATCAGTTTAGTGTCCATCCCCATCTGCTCTAATTTGCACAACAGTATTCCATGAGGTATCCTGTCAAAAGCCTTAGCAAAATCCAGACGTATCACTGTGTAGTCATTTCCTTTGTCCAACTCAGATGTCATTCTATTATAAAAAGTTAATAAATTGCTAAGGCAGGATCGACCTTTAACAAAACCCTGTGATCCCTATAGAGTATCATATTCTGATCCACCCCATTCTTGAATTCTGTCCTTAACCAACTTTTCCAATACTTTTACCACAACTCCGAGATGGTGATTGGTCTGTAATTAACTACCGCAGTCTCAGAGCCACCTTTATGCAAAGGAACCACTTTGCCTTCCTTCCACTCCGAGGGACCATACCAGAGTTCAAACTTAAGTTAAATAACCAAGTAAGAGGCGTTGACAATTCCTTTGCACATTCACGCAATACCCGAGCTGATATTCCATCTAAACCTACAGCAGTGTTTGCATTTAAATTTTGCAATATACTAAGTACCTCTGATTTATTAACTTCAATTATTCTCACATTAGTTATTGCTACAGGTACAGAGATATCCTCACTTGGGTGATAGACTTTTGAAAAGTGATCACTCAGTAACTCTACTATTACATCTCAATTGGTCACCTCAATACCATCAGCACCCACTAAGGTTTTCCTTCCAAAGTCATTCTTCCTTTTACTTGCCACATAGTGGAAGAACTCTTTGGGATTTCCCTTGATCTCCTTGGCTAAGGTCTTCTCATAATCTGATTTAGCTTTTCTTACTATGCTGGTAACCTTCCTAGCTTGAGCCTTTTACTGTACTGGGTGTACTGATCACCTTTCTCCTTGTAAATTCTCCATAACATTTTATTTTTTTGCAGATCAAGCCTGATACTACTACTACTACTCATCCATCTAATGCCTACCTTGTTTGTCTTCCTGACCATGAGAATACATTCCGATATTGCCTTCCTCAGATATCCGCTGATTATATCCCATGCACTGCTAACATCTTTCCCCTGCAATATGTCCTACCATGGGACAGCTGTAAGCTCACTCTGAAGTTTGTTTTAATTATCTAACCTGTAGTTCTGTATATACCCCTTCTTAAGAGAGAAATCCACAAATTTTGCAATCTCCCAAGTCAATACCACATGATCGCTCTCACCAATTGGAGGTAACAGAGACGCCTTACTTATGCATATGTCCTCTGAACCTATGACCAGATCCAACACTCTCACACCACAAGTCCTTTCAGTTATGTGCTGTTTCAAGTAATTATCTCTTAGGTATATGAATTCCATTTCCTTTTTGCCACATGATATATCCTTCTTCCAATTGATGTCACCATAATTAAAACCCCCCATAATCATCACTAACCCTGCACTCATTGCACTAATTTGCTGATGCGTGAATTCAAAATTATTCCCTGTACCCCCCCCCCAGCCTATATCAGCAATCAACTGTATATTTCGTTGTGTTGGTCACTATTTCACACCAGACCACCTCAAATGGACTATCATTCACATGTCTATCCTCTTGATATAGTACTGCAACTCATCAGCTATCACCAACAGTACTCCTCCCCCATTCTGTCTTCTCTATCCTTATGATAGATCTACCAACTTAGAAAAAAAAAGTCTTGCTGGTAGTGTTGCCATCTATGGTCGAGACCGAGAACTTTTCAGACCACCTTTGTATATATATTGGTTTATATGAACGGAACGGTGTGAAATAAAAAAAATGAAAGATAGTGGTGCCTTGTGTAGATTCTATTACTAAAAGTGTGTTGAATGAAAGAGTGCACAAGGTCTGTTTTTGAGGAGTAGGGCGGGGGGGGGGGAGATGAACTGGATAATTGAAAACATATGGAGTTAGATGTTCGTCGTGGTTGTGGGGATGAATGATTTTTTTTAGGCATAGAGCGAATGTGAAGATAGATATCAGGAGACTGTTGAGGAGAGTGAAAGACAATAGTTTAGTAGGAAAGATAGTGTATTGCCCAGCTATGACGATGATGCATTGAGATGGCAAGCAAAACTCCTAAATTATATACTAAGCAGAGTTGGGTGAAGAGAAGGGAGTGCGGTTTGTCTATGTTTGAAATGCATTCAAGGGACAAATGGAATTGTATAAAAGAGATACACTACATTTGAATGGATTTGTAGTGAATAAACTGCAAGGCTATTGTTAGAAGGAAGCACATGAGTTAAGTGCAGAAAGGGAGTCAGAGATGATGTAAAAGATCAGGAGAATGGAACAGGTGAAACTAACAGTGATCTAGCATCATTTATCTAATCACATCTGGAATGCTATTTGCCATTCTAATAATTGAAGTGTCAGATAATTGAACAACAATTACATGATGCTGTACCAGAGGTCAGTTGACATGCAAGGGTTGGTTAATTGAAAGATGGTTGTTTTGAAGGTTGGATAAATACAAAATTAATAACAGAAAAACTCACGTAAAAATATTATTTAATAGTATAATTTTCACCTGCATGTCACAGGCATCTTCAGTACATTTTAAGCTAAAATTAAACAACTGACAATTCCAAAAAGTGCCACCTAAGTAACTAATGTAAGATAACTAAAAAGGTCAATAAATTTCCTAACTAAAAATAATAAAAATAAATAAATAAAAATTATATGTACAATAAAAAGTTAGGAAAGATTAGCTGATTTATAAAGTACTATCTCCCATGAAGGGGATAACGTAAACCATCGGATCTGTTTAAGTTAGGAGAGTGAAGTAAAGTTTCACATGTTTCTTTATAAAACCGTTCCATGAGGAACTGACTTTTGTGAAGGACTCTTGTCTTTTTTTTCAATGAACTCTATGTCTAGTGATGATGGCATGTTCTGTAAGTCTAGACTGTTCAGGTTCAAGGTATTGAATATAAGACTGGTGTTCTTCTAGCCGAATAGAGGCAGATCTTCCTGTTTGTCCGATATAAGCTAATCGACAACAGCAAGAAATCTGGTAGACACCTGGATAATTAAGATGTGGAAGTCTGTCCTTAGGAGAAGTGAGAAAGGTGGAGATTTTTCTGAATGGTCGAAAGGCAACAAAAATATTCAGTGGTTTTAAAACTTTTGCTATATGTTCACTAATGCCTTGTACATAAGGGATAGGAATGCGCGTTATTTCTTCTGTATTTGAAGATGAAGACATATTAAAACTACTTAAAGCTCTTTTGATGAATGAATTTTTATATCCATTAGATACAAAGGAAGGAATAATATATTGCAGTTCTTTCTGTAATAGATCATCTGAAGAACAAAAGGAGTGGCCCCGATGAACCAGTGTTTTAATAGTTCCTGCCTTTTGACTGGGACGGTGATGAGATTCAGCATGGATATAAAGGCCATTATATCCAAATCCTCTTCAAATACAGGAGAAATAACGTGTATTCCTATCCCTTATGTACAAGGCATTAGTGAATATATAGCAAGTTTTAAAACCACTGAATATTTTTGTTGCCTTTCGACTGTTCAGAAAAATCTTCACCTTTCTCACTTCTCCTAAGGACAGACTTCCACATCTTAATTATCCAGGTGTCTACCAGATTCCTTGCTCTTATTTCAAACAGGAAGATCTACCTCTATTCTGCTAGAAGAACACCAGTCTTATATTCGATACCTTGAACCTGAACAGTCTGGACTTGCAGAACATGCCATCATCACTAGACATAGAGTTCATTGGAAAAAGACAAGAGTCCTTCACAAAAGTCGATTCCTCATGGAACAGCTTTATAAAGAAACGTGAAACTTTACTTCACTCTCCTAACTTAAACAGATCCGATGGTTTACGTCTATCCCCTTTATGGGAGATAGTACTTTATAAATCAGCTAATCTTTCCTAACTTTTTATTGTATATATAATTTTTATTTTTATTTTTATTATTTTTTATTTTTATTTTTATTTTTTTTTTTAGTTAGGAAATTTATTGATCTTTTTAGTTATCTTATATTAGCTACTTAGGTTGCGCTTTCTGGAATTGTCAGTTATTGTTTAATTTTAGCTTAAAATGTACTGAAGATGCCTGTGACACGCAGGCGAAAATTATACTATTAAATAATCTTTTTTTGTGAGTTTTTCCGTTATTAATTTTGTATTCATATGTTTGCTCACGGTATTCCCTTATTAAAACTTATAGGGTTAGATAAATGATAGATTTTTGTAATTATGAATGGAGAGAGAGTAGTGTGAGAGATGAAAATGAGAGAACAGAAATGGAAGATTGAACAGGAAAATAGGGAGAGTGTTGTGGTGGAGTGGGAAAAGTGGAAGGATAATGGATTCTGGAAGTAATAATGGATGGATAGCCTGGGATATATAGTAAGTAATTGAGTCTGGGAAATATATGGAATAAGGGGTTATAAAATTGAGTGAGCAGAAGCAGGTGTAGAAAAGTCAGAGATTAAAGTTGGCAAATGTAGGATATTGACGAAAATGAATGGTTTTTTTAGGCATAGAGAGAATGTGAGGATAGATATCAGGAGACTGTTGAGAGTGAAAGACAATAGTTTAGTAGGAAATATAGTGTATTGCCCAGCTATGACGATGATGCATTGAGATGGCAAGCAAAAATCCTAAATTATATGCTAAGCAGAGTTGTGTGAAGAGAAGGGAGTGCAGTGTTTGAAATGCATTCAAGGGACAAATGGAATTGTATAAAAGAGATACACTACATTTGAATGGATTTGTTGTGAATAAACTGAATGCCATGCTTATTTCCAAATACCACGAGTAACAGAAATAAGGGAGTGTAATTGTTGCATTAATCGAGTTTACTCACCTAAATTGTTGAACTAACTGAAGCACCATTGGATGAAGATGACATCCTGACTGGAATAGAAATGGACAGGTGTGATGTTTTCCCGAAAAGACTGGAGGGGATGGATGGTGATAATGAGTTTATGCTCACGCAAGGATGAGATTCAAGGAGAAATAGTAGCAGTAATTTTAAGCCAGCATGGTATGAGATGGAGGTTGAGAGAATACGCTATTTAGTCAAATGTTACTGTAAGCTATGTTATGTGGTGGATAGAGAAAAAGAAATGTATAGGCAAACTGGCTTAGTGAGCAAGAGATGGGTGATCATTATGGATGATTTTAATTGGTAATATTGATTGGAATGATTGAATGAAAATAAGGAAAATCAATTTCTGGAATTGTTGAGGGACAGCTTTATGGAAATTCTCATAGAAAGGCTTATGTTGATTATACATGATTATTAATTAACTTAAGGAATTCACAACGTACACTAGAATATAAATTAAATTAAACTTTAATATATATTTGCCATCTTCAAAGGAACTTAAATGCAGGCACTACACACAGTAAATGAGCTGCGTGCACGTGTCTTTATTTTAAGTTCCTTTATTACTATTACTATTACTATTATTACGGGCAACTCCAGGGAGTCATTAGACTCATCGAGGGAGGCCCCAAATCATATTCATCACAACTATCTGACATTCATGCAGTATCTATCATACCTCGCCTTAAACTCATTCACTGTCACAGCATCCACTACAGACTCAGGGAGCGCATTCCACTCATTCACTACTCTAAAAGTAAAGAACCCAGCTCTAACACCTTTACTAACCACACTTTTGCCCAGTTTCCATGGATGTCCCCTAGTCCTCCCACAACCAGCCCTGTTCTCAAAAATATCTTCTGAATTAATTTTATAGAAACCTTTCAGTAATTTGAATGTCTCAATCATATCTCCCCTCCTCCGCCTATCAACCAATTTTTGCAACCCACAAATCCTCAACCTGTTCTCATACGGTTCATTCCACAGACCTGCTATCATCTTGGTCACTCGCCTCTGGATCCTCTCCACCTCCTCCCCATCAAGAAGAAACCTAGGTGACCAAATCTGAGCACAGTATCTAGATGGGGTCTTATCAAGGCTCGATAGAGAGGAACAATAACCTGCTTGTCTCTGCTTGTCAACGTATTCTTCAGCAACCAAGTGATTTGATGAGCTGTTTTGGTCACTTTTGCAATGTTTCCCCTAAATTTCAATTCCTTATCCACCAACACTCCTAAATCTCGTGCCTCATCAATTTCCTGGAGCTGGGTTCCACCAATGCAGTAAACTGCCGCCAATCTTTTCACCCCAAAATGCATAACCTTACATTTTGCCACATTAAACTGACATCCATTCTCCTTAGCCCAGACCTCCAATCTATCCAAATCATCCTGCAAAATTTTGACGTCATCTGCATTCACTATTGCCCTACCCAACTTCGCATCATCTGCAAACAAATGAACCGTTCCTCTCAGATCATTTCCTATATCATTTATGAACAAATTAAACAGCAGTGGTCCAAGAACAGATCCTTGTGGCACACCACTAGTCACAGGCCGTCTTGTGGACTCTACTCCCGAGTAAACCACTCTCTGATATCTCTCCGTCAACCACCCTCCTATCCATCTCACCAACCCTATGTCCATTCCCATATGCTGCAATTTACTGATTAGAATTCCATGTGGAATCCTGTCAAAGGCCTTGGCAAGGTCCAGTAGAATCACCGTAAACCCCTTATCCAGTTCAGCCGTCACTGTGTTATAATA
This sequence comes from Typopeltis vanoorti, assembly GCF_054136105.1. Taxonomy (NCBI): domain Eukaryota; kingdom Metazoa; phylum Arthropoda; class Arachnida; order Uropygi; family Thelyphonidae; genus Typopeltis; species Typopeltis vanoorti. The sequence continues at coordinate 80,833,718 of NC_143567.1, forward strand.
CGTGAGCAAGTTACTGAGGCATGACCTACCCTTCACAAAACCATGCTGTCCCCGATACAGTATCCCATTTTCTTTTATCCAATCTTGTATTTTCCTCTTGACTATTTTCTCTAAGACCTTGACAATGATTCCTGATATGCTAATCGGTCGGTAATTTACAACAGCAGTCTTGGAACCACCTTTATGCAGTGGAACTATTTTCCCCTCTTTCCACCCGCTCGGGACTAACCCAGACCCGAGACTCAAATTAAACAAACTGGTCAAGGGTACTGACAATTCTTTAGCTGCTTCTCGTACAACACGCGCTGGTATACCATCCAATCCCACAGATGTATTGACATTGAGGTTATGCAATAGGCTACTCACCTCCACTTCATTAACCACAATTCCCGTATAATCTACTGGTTTATTCGTTTCTGCAATGTCACCACCTGGATGATATACTTTTGCAAAGTGCTCACTCAGTAACTCAACTATCTCAACTGATTCAGTTACCTCCCTACCATCGGCATTCTTTAAAATCAATCTGCCATGTACATTTTTCCTTTTACTTGCTACATATCTAAAAAACTGTTTAGGATTCTCTTTAGCCTGCATGGCCAATGTTCTTTCGTAATCCTTTTTTGCTTTTCTTACCACACTCGTCACCCTTCTGGCCTGCGCTTTATACCGTTCATGTGCCTGCCGGTCACCCTTCTCCTTAAATTCCCTCCATAGTTGTTTCTTTTTTTGCAACTCAAGCTTAATGGTGTTATTCATCCATTTAACCCCTACTTGATTTATTATTCGCACTCTAGGTATACAGTCGGCCATTGCTTCATGCAAGCACTTCTTAACTACCTCCCATGCACTATCAACTTCTAGTCCTTGCAGTTGTACATGCCATGGCACTGAACCAATCAAACTCCTAAGCTTGTCGTACTTTCCCGCCCGATAATTCCACATGTACCCCGTCTTAATTGAAAATTCTACACCTTTAGCCACCTCCCAAGTTAAGACCCTATGATCACTCTCACCGATTGGTGGCAATGTGGTCATATTTGTTACAGCCAAATCCTCAGATGTAATTACTAGGTCAAGCACTCTCTGACCCCTAGTATTTTCCATTACATGCTGTCGCAGATAGTTATCCCTTAATAACCGCATAAAATCCAGTTCCTTCCTCCCGTGTGTTCTCTCCTCAATCCAATCAATGCGAGCATAGTTGAAATCTCCCATAATAATCACCCTCCTTCCACCCATTTCTTCTATTTGCTTGTGCATACTGTCACCACCATCTTTTCCATCACCTGGTCTATAGCAGCACCCAATTGTATATTTAGTTCTGCTAGCCACAATCTCACACCAAATGGCCTCAAATGTGCTCTTTTCTCTATCCTGCAATTTAACTTCTATTCTCCTTGGCTGGAGCTCATCAGCTATCATCAACAATACTCCTCCCCCCATTTTATTCTCTCTGTCATTCCTGAACACACTATACCCATCACATTCAATCCCACTAGTTATATCATCTACAGTCAGCCATGTTTCACTAATACCTATAACCTGTGGTCTGGAAGTGCCAACCATGGCCAAAAACTCTTCCTTCTTGTTCCTAATACTCCTAGTATTAGTGTACATGAATTTAAGACCCCCATTAGCCCCAACCCTACCTTGATGCCTTATATTAACTATCCCACTCTGATTTGTTGTCCTTATTTGCTCTGGCATATTATATTCATTCTTACATTCAACTGCCTCCTTAAGGACTGTATCTCTACCCCCCCCAACAAATCTAGTTTCCCTGAATTTGCACATCCACTACATTCAGCAACACTTTCTCAAGTCTTCTTACACCGTAACCATTCAAATGCAAGCCATCCATCTTATATAGATCCTTTCGCCCATCAAACTCACTCCACACATCCACAAATTCCACACCACTCGTCATACATAACCCACGCATAAAGTCATTTGCAATTATAGCCCTCCTTTTAAACATTTCACTGTCATACCGTGGCAAAAGACTAATCATTCTAACTCTCTCACTCTTTTCTTTTGCTACCTCAAACAATTCATTCAGGTCTTCTATCATTTCCATTTTATCTCCTTTCAAATCATTCGTGCCTGCCACAACAATCATTTCTTTCACCCTTTCCTTTTGCTTTCTAATAGACGCAGTTACGTCCTTTATGGTCGCACCAGGTTGGTACGATTTTGTCAAGTCCTCTACTAACACACCTCGTACTAACGAGTCTCCATACAGCACTCTATCCTTCATTTTGTTCATGTTCACATTCATACGTCTATTTTTCCTGTCATACCTTTTATTATTAGTTGGTTCATTCAGTCTACTTTTATTCATGCACTCTAGCTGCTGTTTTGCTCTTTCTGTCGCACTATTCAACAACGCGATCTCACTCAATGCATCTATCTCATCTTTTTTGTTCTCTGAGAAACCATTTATACTATCATTTACACTTTCTACATTCACACTCTCACAATTTTCATGTACAACCTTGCCGTTTCTTGTCATATCCCTATTTCCTTCATTTTGAAGGTTGACAAAAATATCACACTCACGATCCGAAATACACTTCAATTCCGCATTCTCCCTACATTTTCTACACACATTCAATCCTTTATCATCATCTAACCACACTCCGACCGCACTCCGCAAAGCGTACATTTCACAGCTAGTACACCGACTCATTTCTTTTATGCTACCGTTCTTAGATAACGATGGCGAACCTTCATTACTGGCCGCCATTTTCCTACGCACAGGTGTCATATTTATCTGTAACGTGTTTTGTCAAATTAAACGTTATAACACACCAAAAATAGACGCACTAAAATACGCAAGGCAAACAAAACAAAACTACACAATATTAAGTAATTTGTATCGATAACTGAAAATGATACTTATCTTATCTGGAGCTTGCACGAACACTACTCATTACGAATTCATCTAGCGGCGACTTCCGACATAGATTATGTTATAAAACACTTAGTACACTAACCACGTTAATAAAGCTCTAATAATATACCAAAATTATTGAATCCAAAACACCAAAACAAAAAAAATTGAATCCAAAACACCAATAAATCAACAAAAAACACAAATCTCTCAGGAGCTCTCCGATAGCACGACCGTTCACCAGCTAGCCTCGACACCAACCAATGATGGCAAAGATTATAGATGGCAAAGTGACGACGTTGACGAAATGGAAAATATATTAAAGTTTAATTTAATTTATATTCTAGTGTACGTTATGAATTCCTTAAGTTAATTAATAAGCTTTATGGAAGTATGTGATGGATGGCACATGAGGGTTTGAGAGTCTCAGATCTGATCGTATCATCAGAGGATGTGACTGTGAATGAAGTGTTCAGTTTGTGAGAGTGATTACCTCATGATCACTCTCACATGCTTGTGCCCAAGCATATGAGAACTTCTGTGACAAAAGAATGTATGCGGAATTACAAGGCTGACAATTATGAAAAACTTAGAAGACAACTTGGAGCAATAGCATAAAAAGTGGAATTGAGAAAGGAGACAGATACTGTTTCATCACTAATCAACCCTGTTTAGTTGTAGCAATGTCTGAGTGTTTTGGCAAGTGAAAAGATTAATAAGGTAGGAGTGAAATGGATATATGAAGCAATTAAGCATATATTATTATTATTATTATGTGGTATCTCCATAGAGTCTGAAGACTCATTGTGGAAGACCCAAACTAACTATTATACACACAAAACCTATCATACCTCTCCTTAAACTCATTCACTGTCAGGGAACTCATAATAATTCTGGTAATCCATTCAACTCATTCACAGCTCTCCATTCAAAAAATCTCGTCTGCACATTCTACTGACTACATTCTTACACAACTTCTACAGATGGCCTTTAGTTCTCTGACTACTTGACATATATTGAAAAAAAAATTGTGCATGAATTTTATAAATACCTTTTAATATCCTAAAAGTTTCTATCATATCCCCTCTTTTCTGCCTATTAACTAAACTTTGTAACCCACAAACCTTCAACTTATCCTCATAGAGAGCATTCCACAGAGCAATCACCAGCTTAGTCACTCATCTCTGAATCTCTACCACTTCCTAGTCCCCAAGAAACCCAGGTGACCTAATCTATGCACAGTAGTCAAGATGCAGCCAAATCATAGCCTTACAAAGAGGGATAATGACCTTCCCTGTGTTTACTTGTTGGTGTTTTTCAACATCCAAATAATCATTTGAGCCATTTTACCAACTTATGCAATATGCCGTCTGAACTTCGCTTCTCTGTCCATCAATATCGCCTAGTCCCTAGCCTCATCAATTTCATGCAATTCAGTACCATCAATATGATACACTGTATGCAACCTTTTCAACCCAAAGTGCATAACCTTACATTTTGCAACGTTAAATTGACAATCACCATCCTTTGCCCACAATTTCAATTTATTTAAATCATCCTGCAGGATATTTACATCATCTTTATCAAAACTAGGGAGAGCATTATTGCTCTCCCCAGTTTTGCATCATCAGCAAACAACTAAATATCCCCTCTTAAATCATTGATATACAGATTAAAGAGTAATGGCCCTAGTACAGAATCCTGAGGTACTCCACTGTTCATCCTCATTCTCCTGGATACACTCCACCATATACTACTCTCTGGTGTCTGTCTGTCAGGTGCTTCCCTATCCATGCTACTAGATTCATATCTAATCCAATTTACTTCAACTTTTGGAATAGTTCATAGTGAAGAATTTGTGAAGACACAAACACATGTTGGAGTAATTACTTTACTTATAATTAAGAAAATAATGCTTAACATTTTGACCTCTGTATCGAGGTCATTTGACCTCTATATCGAGTACAGAACACAAGCTACATTACAGTACACAAAAGTAAGGTAAATCTAAATGCTTTGTTAATCATTTACTGTAGTCTGACCTCTTGCAGGGAAAAAAAATTGTAATTAAAAATAAATAAATAAAATAATAAAAAGATCATCATCATCATCATCATCATCTTCAAATTCCTGACATGTACCCTCAAGGGGTGTACAGGATATGATAGTACTACATGAAAAATTTACATCATTACTAACTTCCTATCTACAATTCTCCTCCAAATCAGTCTATTACTTGTCAAGACTTCAATATTATCATTATCAGATCTTCTTTCTATTGTCTAAGGCACATTGTACCGTATCAATCAACCTATATCTTGGTCTTCCTCTGGGTCGTTTTCCTGCCAACCTGCAGAGAACACTTGTTTTGCTAATCTTTCCTAGCCCATTCTGTTTAAGTGACCATAACACCTAAGATTAGCTCTGCCAACGCATTCCTTGATGCCGACAATGGCAAGTTCTTTCCTAATATCCTCGTTTTTAATATGATATTGCCATTGATGCCATCTGTTCACGCCTCTAATCTTTCTCAGGACTCTCATATCTGCAGTCTCTAGTCTTTGGTCAAGTGTTTTACTTCTGACCCAGCTCTCAGATCCATAAGTTAAAACTGGTTTGAACACTGTCTTGTATACAGCTGATTTAGTGTTCCGACTAATTTCTCTCTTATTCCATATGAATTTATTCAATTGACTTCCTACCATACCAGCTTTGTTGATTCTAATAAAAAGATAAAAATATAAATTAACAAAATAAAATTAATTTTTTATACGTTATTTTATTAATATTCAGAAAAAAAATCTAAATAAAAAAAAAGTTTTATAGCAGAGCTACATTAAACACAGCTCTAAAGTCCTCTTATATTTTGGTTTTCTTGCATTGGGTATGCTATATGAATTGCAGACAGGTCCTCCAGATTCTTGGAATTATTAATCCAGCATTTTTGTTAAGATTCAGATGATGTTTCAGCATCTCACAGGCTCTTCTTTGAACTTTCTTTCAAACCAGTTTTGGTACAGTGCAGGTACCAGGTGCCTTTCCTGTTGATTCTGTGACATGTTTGAAGTGTGTGTCCTGACAGGCCTGTTTTTTTTTCCATATTGGAGAAATTTAATGTGGCATTTATGTTCATCTTTTCTTATTAAGATGGTGTGCCCTGTTTCCCCTGTGTAGTGTAAGTTGCAGGAACACCAAATTTTGTAAACCTCTGGGTGGGCAAGGTACGGAAGGGGGATCTTTGCCCACCCAGGAATTTACAGGGGTTTCCCCTCTCATTTCCATTGAGCATCTTTGGAATCTTTTCTTACTTTAATGTCTCTAAATGTCACTCTGGAAAATGACTCAGGCAGGTTAATGGGATATGGAAAAGGGAAAAAATGAAACTAAAAAGAATATCTCGAATGTTGCTATTTGGAATGTCAGGAGTATCCATCACAAATATCAAGATCTAAATAAGACTTTAACAGAAAGAAATATCAAATTAGCAGTAATAACAGAAACAAATGAAAAAACAAAAAGGGTTCAGATAAAACAAATAATTACACACATATATACAGTGGAGTCATAATGATTTTTATTCACAAATCAATTAAAAAATATATCACACACTACAGATACTGGAGCGAGAGAATTCTAGAATTAAGATTACAAATAAGCTTTGGCTTCCTGGCTAGTATTGGATTTACAAAAAATAACAGATTAAATTAACAAAAATGATTATCTATTAATAATGGGAGATTTTAATGCCAGAGTAGGGAACATTCCACTAGGTACCAATATAGGAACAAATTGAAACAACATGCAATAAAAATGGATAAAGACTTAGGAATTTTTCTGCATATAATAACTTAAATATTACTAACACTTTTTTTCAAGCATAAAGATTGCCATAAATTCACTTGGGAAACAAGAAACCTAAAAAGTATAATAGACTATATAATAGCTAATAGGAAAGCAGCTAATATGATACCAGACAGTTGGGTATTTAGAAGTGCAGAAATAAAATAGAATCTTATCATTATCTCTTGTAGGGGGAAATGAAGAATATCCAACAAGATGGTTTAAAATTAACCAAATTAATGCTAAAAGAAATCTCTAGGAATCTTTCAGAGTTCAACTCTTGGATGATAAAAGTATCAAATACCTTTATTTGCAAAGAATAAATGGAAAAACCAGAGCAATTAAAAAAAAAATGATGAATATAGAGATAGGATGAAATAATTTAAAAAATGTATTAATAAATGCACAACAGAATGCTTAAGAACAAAAAGTAAATGGAAGAGGAGAAAGGGAATAAGAAACTGGGATAAAGACATTGAAGCAGTAATCAAAGATAAGAAAGAAGCATATAAACAATGGATAAACACAAAATCACTAGAAGCAAAAATTAATTATAAATACAAAAAAAGCATGTCAAAAATAGAGAAACATGGGATAACTTTATAGCACAATTGGAAAAAGATCTTACTGGAAAGAGACCAAATACATACAAAATTCTAAGGAATATGAATAAGGAGATAAGTGAAACTTGAAATAATCACTGTCAAAGAGAAAACTTGGCTGGACTTCTTCCAAAAACTTATGGAAAGATAGTAATGAATCTAAAACTCACATAATGCTTACTACTAACTATATGGTGCAAGAAATAACATTACAAGAAATCCAACAAGCAATACAGCAAAGCAAAGCGAATTAGGAAAATCCCCTGGAGAAGATGGAATAAATACAGAACTTATAAAATATGCAGGCATCCTATTCATCAAATGACTTTTAAAATTATTTAACAATATCTGTCAGCAAGGAAAAACTCAGAAAGTTGGAATAAGGCAATTATCATCCCAATATATAAAAAAGACGATAAGTGCAACTGTGAAAACTACAGAGGAATAAGTCTTCTAAATACTGGTTATAAGATATGCATGAATATTAACTTCAAAACTTAAATCATATATAGAAGATAAACTTTGAGAAGAACAAAATGGCTTTCGAAAAGGAAAATCATGCATTGACCCAGCTTTTACATTAAAAATCTTAATGGAAAAAACATTATTATTATTAATTATATGAAGAGCCAAAGGCTTCAATTCGGCGACATGAACTTATTTAAGTTAAAGGATATTACATCCCATATTGTTTCTTAGCCGAATAAGAAACTCAAAGAGTTTCATGCCGAATATAGAAACTATATAAAGTTCGGCAATTCCAAGCGTAAGCAAATACCTGGATAGTTGCAACACCTGACCCATTTGGTAGTGCAAACTGAGGCAATTCATAGTAAGGGTGGAGCAAGCTCCGATCACTATTCTTGGTATTTACCCATAATGTGAACTTAGCTCCTAGGAGCTGTATTACTGTTCTACATTATGAGAGAAGGTCACTACCCAGACCGGTTTCAACCTTTATTGAGGTTTATAGCGAACGGAACTTACATCCCTTCTATGAGAATTGCCAAGAAGGTGTCCTAATAAATTACTAATTATATGAAGAGCCAAAGGCTTCAATTCGGCGACATGAACTTATTTAAGTTAAGGGATATTACATCCCATATTGTTGAGAGGTTATTTTTCACTTGGTTAGACTATAATAAGTTTAGTTTAATCCTTTATCCAAGTGTGAGCAAACAAAGTTTGCGCCTGAAAGTATCTTCAGGACTGGGGTAAGGTGGTACAACACCAGGACAACTCGTTGCAAAGGTGGAGCAAGCTGCTAACACTCCTATCTCAGTATCTCCCATAATGCAAAGCACATCTCCTTGCAGATATGTGTAATGCTATGCATTAAGGCAAGAGCCACTACCCATACCGGTTTCGAACTTTATTGAGGCGGGTGAGAGTAAAGAATAAACCCATCATCGGCCTATTGAAAAATAAAGGGGTCAGAGTGCCCCCGAAGAGAAGTAAAAGAGGGGTAAGGAAGTGACAGAGAGGTCAAGGTGGGGTGCTGGGGGGGGGGAAGAGGAGAGGAAGCGGAATAGGATGGGAAGGGCAGGTGGGGAGGTGGGGGATAGGGAAAAAGAAGAAAAATAGGCCTCAGCTCATTATTCTCATCTTGCTAGCTTAAAGCTATCAAGTGATATTTCCTCACCCTCCTCGGAGATCTGCCTCAAGAAATCAAAAGGACCACGGAGGTAGCCAGTGCTCAGGTGACCCGCCCCTTCAGGGCAGCCCGCCTCGAGTTGGCCTGCGTTGCCTGGGTTTTTCCTCCGAACTACCTCCGTGGGAGACCAGGAAACAAAACAGACCTCGGGAGGGACGCAGAGGCCAAGAAGATGACTCGGAGTGGAGCTGCTACTGCAGATGGAGATCTTAAAGCAGCAGCAGGCAGAACTTGATGGTGTTGTTTCTGACGGTACACAGGATTGTAGGTGAACACCACTTGTTGTTAAATTTGGTGTCACCCAGAGCCTCTCTCGAGATGTAAAAATCTTCTTAAGGAGCCATAGAACATGTAGAGGACGATCCGAGAGAGATCCAACAGACTCGGAGGATTAGCATAGTTGGAAAATTTTTTCCTAACCTTCCAGATGTGATATTTGAATTCATTGATGATAAATACTAGTAACTTCTGCCTGTTGTTGGCTGGAGGAGCGAACTGAAGGAAGATCACTTGCTCCTGCAGTAGGAGGGGGATGCGGAGCACGTCGCTTAGCCTCCTCCAGATGAAGATGGAGATGGGACACCCGTAGAAAGCGTGCTCTACGGTGTCCGGGCTCCGGCAGAAGCTACATAATGGGTCCAGGTTGTTGTTGAACCACCACTTATTCACATTGACTGGAAGGTGTCCATAGGCTATCCTCCAGGCCAGGTCCTTTCTCGACAGGTAGCCTCGATGTTTAGATAGGTGGCCGAAGAGGATGTCATTGTTGTTGATTCCTAGATCCGGAACGTCAGTATGAAGGATGTTAAGGAGATGATCATACCACATCTTGCTGTTCCGGATCCCAGCAGTGTTGACACCCGACGAGCAGAGTTGTTGTACTAGCTGGCAAAGTCTATTGTAATCCTCTGGAACAATATCCGCCTTGGGACCCTGGTGGGCTGGGATCCCAAAAAGGGGAAGCTTGAAGCCTAAGAAATACCGCACAGGATAGCTGCAAGGATGGTCTGTAGTATCCTGCTAAGATGGAAGGCGGTATTGCTCAGGTATTTGATGTTAAGGATGGGGAGGCCAAAGCCTCCCAGCTTCTCCGGAAGTTTAAGGATCTTCATGTCAACCTCCTGGCATAGACTGCCCCAGAAGAACTTCAAGGGTTTCCTGTAAAGCCGAAGTTCTTGATCTTCGCTGATGTTTGTTATATTTACGACGTGCTGGTACATAGGGCACAAGATGGTCTTGATGACAGTAGCCCTAGAGGAGAGCGACAGCTGTCCGTTTGTCCAGTCCTTGAGACGCTCGACTGTGGTGTTGATAAGTTGTTGAATGTCGAGCACGGGCTCTGCTGCAAATGGGACCCCCAGGATGGTAAGGGGGTCTCCTGTAGGGACGAGACCCATGGGGATGTTGTTTAGGTCCCAGACTCCATACGTCTTGATCTTAGTTTTGTCAGGGTTGGGTGTTAACCCCGACACTTTGAACCTCTCTAAGATGTTGAAGAAGCTCTGTATGGAGTCGTTGTCCCTGAGGGTGCCCACCACGTCGTCCACATATGCAATTACTTTGGAGTCATCCGTGGTGAGTGGTGGTGGAATCCCTCTCACAGCTCTTGAGCTGTTAACTGCCCATAGAAATGGCTCAAGGGCTAGTGCAAAGAGCAGTGGACTGAGGGGACACCCTTGTTTGACCCCTTTCTGGATGTTAATGGGGTCTGAAAGGTGTCCATTGACGAGGAGGCAGGTGGAGCTGTTCATGTAGCTTCCTCTGATGATAGAAAGCAGTCCGCTGCTGACCCCGACTTTCTGCAGGATGTTGAACAGAAAGGAGTGCCGGACGCTGTCAAACGCTCGGTTGAGATCGATGGTCAGCAGTGCCATTGAGTACGTCTTAAGGTTGACCAGACGTAGCAGTTCTCGGATGACGATGAGATTAAACTCCATCGATCGGCCAGGAACACCATACACTTGTGTGATATTGATGACGTATCTCATCCCCAGCTTCAGTCTGTCATTGAGAACACGGGCGAGGATCTTGTAGTCCGTGTTCGACAGACTGATGGGCCTCCAGTTTTTGATGTTGGATGGATCCCTGTTGGCTTTAGGGATGAACACTGTATGCATTCCACGAATTCTTGCGGCACGTTCCCTGTGTTGAGAAAGTTGTTGAATAGTGCCACGAGAATGGGGAGGATGTAGTCCCAGGCTTCTCGATAGAGTTCTGTGCTTAGTCCGTCTGGCCCAGGTGCTTTCTTCGTACGGCACTGCTTGACGGCTGATGTTATTTCGGCCGCTGTAATTGGTGCATCCAACCCTGCTTGGATGTGTACAGTGAAGGGGTCAATATTCCAACAGGAGTAATCTTGGGGGGTACTGTTATCCTGGTAGAGGGTGTTGTAGTACCCCCAGAAGGCCTTCAGGATGTCGGGTGTTGTGGTGTAAGTACACCCGCCTTCAGTGGTGGTGGTGGTGATGGTTCTCTCCTGTCGAAAATTGACATAGCGCCTGTTGTAGAAAGCAGCCGATTGCCTGTCTTCCGAGCGGAGGTGGAGTCGGATCTTGGTGTTCTTGTCTTCCACTTGCTTCTGTCTCTCCACTTCAATGTCGAGATTAATGTCACGGATGGCGTTGTGACATGGAAAGCCTTGGCGTTGGCTGGCCACGAACCAGCTTCTTTCCCTGTATAGATCACGAAGCCGAGATCTTCTGGGAAAGGCACGTTCTAGGCCCCATTTTATCATGTTTTCTTTGATGTTAGATTTTAGTTGTGCCCACGCGTCCCAGTCCCAACCAGCGGTGCTCCAAGTGGAGCACAGTTGGTTAAGCTTAGCCGAGAACAAGGACGGGAAGTCTGGTGGTAACTTCCAGGGGCCCAGACCAACTTCTACTGCTTCTAGTGGATGATACGTGAGCACAACCATTTTGTGGTCCGAGATGGTATAATTAATTTGAACGTGCCTTATGGCTTCGGATCTGGAGACAAGGGAGGGTGACAGGTAGAACCGGTCGAGCCGTGTGCCGATACCTTGGCCTGTCCACGTATAATCCCGACAGTATTGGTTGTGAGCTCTCCAGATATCCGTTAGCTGGAGATTCTTGAGGTGAATTCCCAGTTGCCTGTAGCCAGCAGTACCTGTATTGGGATTACCCCCCACTTTATCGTAGGCCGGGTCCGCCACACAGTTAAAGTCCCCCATCAGAATGACGTGATGGGTGCCATATAAGTAAGTGTAAAGTGACTGGAAGAAAGTCGATCTTGATGTTGGATCTGCCGGGGCGTAGATGTTAATGTACCTGGTGGTACAGCCCCGGTACTTCCAGCCATTGGCGAGAACTCTCCCTTCTGCATCCCTCCGGATGTTATAGAAGGCTCCGAGGGCTAGCATAAGTACCCCGACCCCGGCGCTGTTTCTGTTGCCGAAGCTCCAAAACGATGTTACGGGGTACTTATGGCTTAGTTCCTGCATGTCCTTGTAGTGGAAAAAGTGTGTTTCCTGCAGGAACAAAAGCCAGATGTTGAACGCTAGCATGAGCTTCCATACCTCCTCTTGTTTTGATGGTGAGCGGAGCCCTCTGATGTTGAGCGAGGCAATGCAATAAGGGGGTGGCGGCATTATGATGTTTTACATTGTTATACCCGGCCTAGGTCCTTGATTCGCAATTGCTTGACATATTTTATTAAGGCTTTAATTTGTGGGGGGGGAGGTAGTATATCCCTCACCCTGCAGACCGGCTGCCAGTTCTGCATACGAGCTCGAGAGGACCTCGAACTCGTGACGACTGTTCTTAATCTTAAAACATGCTAATTTATTGTCCACTATTTGATGGTCAAAGCAGTTGAATTGAGAGCCGGTGTGTCTACTAATTTTAGAATTAATGCTCTCTTGATGGCAGGAAGGGGTTTCCACCTCCATTTCGGACTCAGATGTTGTTGAGTCCGTGCTTTTGCTGGAGCGGCTTTGATGTTTTTTCCCCATTTTAGGGGAAGCCTGCTCCTTCCTCTTCTTAGGAGGTTCTTTGGGGGGTGGAAGTTGATGTTTCCCTTCCTCTGTCTTCTGTTCTTCTGCAGGGTGGACGCTGGCTACTATAGGGGAAGTATTAGAAGCGTCTACAGACGAAGCTTCCTCCGATGTTGTTGAGGGGGGGGTAACTGGTGAAGTGTTATCCATAGTTTCTTCTGTACCCTCGGTTGTTTGTTGTTCCTCCGTCGCTGGTAGTGGTACGGTTGAAACGACCAAGGGGGGGACTGTTTCCTCAGCTGATGTTGTTGCTGGGGGGGGGAAACAGTACCTTCTGCTGTTGATGGTGCAGGACGTTTCGTAATTTTCCCTAGAACTGTTTGAGAGAATGTTTTCTCCCCGATGGTGTTGGGGAGTACCGGAAATTCACCGGCGTCTTGAGCAGGCTGCGGGTTCAACTGTTCAATCGATGCCCCTGCCCGCTCTGCAAATGTGCGCAGAGGACACGATGTTATTTTGTGCTCTGTATTGGAGCACTTTCGGCAGGGGTGTGGGCACTGGCTGGAGATGTGCCCGACGCCGACGCAGTTTAAACATTTGGCTCGGGGCAGTCACTATCCAGATGTTCAGTCGAGCCACATCGCAGACACTGTCTTTGTACCCCGGGATAATTAACCATGACATGCGACGTGCCGATGGTAACGAGGTTTGGCACTGGCTGTCGCATGTCCATGGTAAAGGTGACTTCGCCGGAGTACCAGGCGGGGTCCTCCTTAGAGACGCTCTTCTTTATATTACTCACTTTCCCCCACTTACTAAAAGTTTGTACAAGCACGTCTTCTCCGGCTTCTAGATATTCCATAGGGAAGCGGTCGATCTTAATTTGACGTACTTGTGACCCCACCATGGTAGGGGTCACCTGCTTCCCTGGGACGGGGAAACCCTTCAGAAGTTGATCTCTCGAAGCTAAATTCTTGACTACTATAAGAAATCGTCCTCCTCCATACGGGGTGAAGGAGTAGATGTTAGAAATTCCTATTATCTCCTTAAGGGCTGTAGTAAGTGCTCTAGGATCCTCCATTCCTGGAATCTCCACTCCTAATGTCCGGGTCCTGGGGGGGACGGGGATTACTCTGCTCATGGTTGATCTCTGCGTTCTAAAAAAAAGAGAAAAATAAAGAGTCCTAAGACTCTGTAAGGAAATCTCGTAGTGTGTATAAACGCACTACCAGCAAGTTAGTAGAGTTAGAACTAAGAATACAAAAGGTTAGTACAACCAACTAAATAACAAGTATAAATAACAAATTATTATTAGTAAGTAACAAATTTAACAATGAATAAATACAATACTGTCCTGCGGCAATCGAGGTCTCGTCAGTGGGAGCCAGGCCCAGTAGTGGAGATACAAAGGCAGAAGCAATGAGAGGTCATCCTAACCTATAGGAGTTGCCAAAGGGTGTGCAACCTTATTATTAAATTACTCTGGATTCAGAGAAAGATGTTGAGAGTTTATTTTTCACTTGGTTAGACTATGATAAGTTTAGTTTAATCCTTTATCCAAGTGTGAGCAAACAAAGTTTGCGCCTGAAAGTATCTTCAGGACTGGGGTAAGGTAGTGCAACACTAGGCAACTCGTTGCAAAGGTGGAGAAACTTTGTTTGCTCACACTTGGATAAAGGATTAAACTAAACTTATTATAGTCTAACCAAGTGAAAAATAAACTCTCAACATCTTTCTCTAAATCCGGAGTAATTTTATAATAAGGTTGCACAACCTTTGGCAACTCCTATAGGTTAGGATGACCTCTCATTGCTTCTGCCTTTGTATCTCCACTACTGGGCCTGGCTCCTACTGACGAGACCTCAATAAAGGTCGAAACCGGTATGGGTAGTGGCCCTTGCATAGCATTACACATATCCGCAAGGAGATGTGCTTTGCATTATGGGAGATACTGAGATAGGAGTGATGAGAGCTTTCTCCACCTTTGCAACGAGTTGCCTGGTGTTGCACTACCTTACCCCAGTCCTGAAGATACTTTCAGGCACAAACTTTGTTTGCTCACACTTGGATAAAGGATTAAACTAAACTTATTATATCCCATATTGTTTCTTAGCCGAATAAGAAACTCAAAGAGTTTCATGCCGAATATAGAAACTATATAAAGTTCGGCGATTCCAAAAGTTGCAACACCTGACCCATTTGCACTACCAAATGGGTCAGGTGTTGCAACTATCCAGGTATTTGCTTACGCTTGGAATCGCCAAACTTTATATAGTTTCTATATTCGGCATGAAACTCTTTGAGTTTCTTATTCGGCTAAGAAACAATATGGGATGTAATATCACTTAACTTAAATAAATTATTATTATTATTATTTGACACCTCCAGGGAGTCCAAGGACTCATTGAGGGAAAGCACCTGCTCTACAACTCCATCTCCACCATTCAATCACCAACTGACCACAATCTACATCAATGCCATCTACTGCCGACCACCACTGGTATTTCCACAGAAAATCATAAACATCCATGCCCAGGGCAGGATTCGAACCTGCAGCCTTTTGGCTGGAGAGCGGATACGCTATCCACTTGGCCAAGCGGGCATGAATACAACATATTATTATTCAGACACCTCCATGGAGTCCGAAGGCTCATCCCACACAATCTTTCATACGTCTCCTTGAACCCATTAACAGACAATGCACTCACAACTGACTCTGGAAACCCATTCCACTTATTCACAACTCTCCAAACAAAAAATCTAGTCCTCACACTCCTATTAACTACACTTTTATTCAACTTTCAGGGATGACCCTTGTTCTGGTCCCTTTCAGCCAAATGCTGAAACATTTGAAACATTTCCCCTGCACCTATCCTATAAAACACTTTAAGTAACTTCAATGTTTCTATCATATCTCCCTCTTTTTCTCCTATCAACCAACTTCTATAATCCACACACCTTCAGTCTCTCTTCATAGGGCACATTCCACAGGCCACTTACCATTTTGGTCACTCGCTTCTGAATCCCCTCCACCACTTCCTCATCCCCAAGAAACCCAGGGAACCAGACTTGAGCATAGTAATCCAGATGTGGGCATATCAGGACCTTATCTCTACTCGTTAATGTTTTTTTCTTCAATAGCCAAGTAATCTTATGGGCTACCTTCGCAACCTCAGCAATATGTCCTCTAAACTTTAATTCTCTGTCTATCACTGCCTCTAAATGTCTAGCTTCATCTAGTACCATCAATGTGATACATAGAAATACACTTAACATTTGTAGACTACCAGAAACCCTTTGACAGAGTGTTAGGCAACGATCTATGGACCATACTCAAGAATCTAAATATTCCAAATCAGTTATTTGCTGCAATAACTAACATATATCAGAACAATCAAATAGCTGTAAGAATTAACGAAAAAGTTATAGAATGGAAATAAATAAACAGAGGGATCCGTAAAGGATGCCCAATGTCACCACTGTTATTTAATATCTATATAGATGAATTAGTAAAAAAAAGAAGGAAAATATAAAACTGGCATTTAAACTGGATTGTGGAACTATACTAAATACGCTTCTGTTTGCAGATGACCAAATAATCATAGCAAGAAGGAAAGATGAACTCCCAAAATCAATATATGCCTCATAAGTGCAAAAAAAAATTTGGAATGCAAATATCAACAGACATAATATAAATCATGGCTTTTAAAGGACCATTTCCAGTCAGAAGTAAAATCATGATTGAAAATAAAATTTTAGAATAAATTAACTGCTTCAGATACCTTGGATGTGCTTTATCATATATAAAAAGAAGCTAATATTTGACATCAAAATTTAAAATTTTCTAAAAATAACAGGAATGAACGATAATATTTTCAAACCTAACCAAGTTCAAAAGCATACAAGAATAAAAGTTTATAAAGCTTTGGCAAGACCTTCTCTACTGTATGGAAGTGAATTATGGACCATGAAAACTGCAGAAGAAAAAACAATAGAAACTGGAGAAATTAAATTCCTGCAAAGGACAGCAGGCTGTACTCTCTGAGACAAAAGAAGAAGTACAGAAATACGTAAAGAACTAAAAATAGACTCAGTATTAGACAAAATATATGAATACTGAAAGAAGTGGATTGACCATATCCAAAGAATGGACAGTTCAAATCTAATCAAAAAATACTCCTATACCACCTAGTTGGAGGATATAGAAGTCAGGGATGACCAAGGAAAAGATGGAAAGAGAGTGGAACAGGCCACTGAGCCTAAATCCCTGAAAGGATAATGATGATGATGATGATCTTTGAAATGTCGTGGTGTTTATGAATAGATCTACTGTCAGTCATAATACAATTTAATGGAATAACTATAGCACAAAGAGAAATGATTAAACAGCAGGCTTAATCATTTCAATATTTTGTCTCTGTCACAGAGATATCTTCAGGAACACAATGCTAAAATTGTAATAACACAAAAACAAATACAAAACAATAAGTCGAAGATATGAAATTAGGCTATATAAAGACTGAAGTCTTATGAGGGACATACCCTTTTATGGGTGTAGTTTGCTAGCCATAGTTGTTGGGTGGGAGGCCTAAGAATTGAAGTTTACCAAATCTGGGATTTAACACAACCATATGTATTAAGATTAGGCTTTTTTTTTATTTTATTTTATTTATTTTTATTTTTTTTTAAAATCTGCTATTGATTTTAAAAAGAGTCTTTCAAGTTTGTATTTATTGTGATGTAGCATAACAGTTATTTGTTATCTGATTCTGCACAAGATATTCAAAGCATCGTCAGCTAAACCTGACTGACCATAGTTATGCTTGCAGATGTATTTTTTGCATTCGTTTAGGTTAGGAGTGGGAACCCTTGGCACGACTTTTTTCTGGCACGCAACCCAGGGTTCAATTTAAAAATAATTAAATAAATAAACACATATCCAACATCTTCGCTGAGTTGTATATTTTAACTTAATAGAATACAATTTTATTAAGTAGAGTGATACCAAATAAAAATGCAATAAAGAAATAAACACTGTCAATTGTTTTAATAATAATAAGTAATAAGAAAATGAAACAAACATCCTACATCCAAGGCATCTATCTCTGCGATACACTGACAAACGTTTTGTCCCATTCGGTTGTTGCAACATTTGCCAGGCAGTCAGACGTGACGTGACTCCTTTACCATCATTTTATATATTTTTTCGTGTTTCATAAAGAATTTATCAGTTTTCTAAAGTGTGTATATATGTGGATTTGGATTTAATTAAATCGTAAGTCATTGAAATATGGCTTGAAAGTATTTATTATCAATTAATATGTTTAATTCATTGTTAAAGCTATTGTACTCCTTTTCCTTTTTGACAATCTTTCATAAAAGGTAAAAATTATTCTGTGCATTAAAGATTTTTCTCTGAGTAGAAAAACAGTTAAGAATAAGATACTTAAGTTGGAAAGGAATACAGCAGAACAATTAACAAAAGATTTGGCTTCATGTAAGTTCTTTTCTATTTGTGTTGATGAGAGCACAGACATTACCTCATCAGCTAGGCTAGCAGTGTTTGCTCAATTTTATAGGGTTGAGGAAGTATGTGAAGAGTTTATTAACCTTGTAACACTACCTGAGTTATGAATTATCTATTCGGCAGATTGATATTTCAAAAGTGGTATCCGTTACAACAGATGATGCACCCAGCATGATTGGTAAGGAAGCAGGATTTATAAATCTTTTTGCAAAGCATGTTGGTCATCTGCTGATAGATTTTCATTGCATCATACAGGACGAGACTTTATGTGCAAAAGCTGGCCTAAAGGAACATCGAGAAGTGAAGCAAACAGTAACCAAGGTTGTTAATTACATTTCTGCATGTGCT
This sequence comes from Typopeltis vanoorti, assembly GCF_054136105.1. NCBI lineage: Eukaryota > Metazoa > Arthropoda > Arachnida > Uropygi > Thelyphonidae > Typopeltis > Typopeltis vanoorti. Next base: position 80,852,537 of record NC_143567.1, read on the forward strand.
TTGAATAAAAGACAATTTCATAATCTATTAAATGAGGTGGATTTGGTGTACAAAGGACTAATAATGTACAACAATGTTCATTGGTTTAGTCGAGGCCTTCTTCTGAAACAATTTGTTGAAAGTCTGGATGAGATAAATCCCTTTTTGACTAATCAACAAATGTCATAAAGAAATGTATGACATTGTGTGGGTTTGTGAACTGATGTTTTTTCAGATTTTTGCAAACATTTAAATGGCTTGAACTTTGAACTACAGGGCTCTGATAAGACTTGATGTTATGTTTGATGACATAAGGCATATGAAATGAAACTATGAGTTTTTAAGAGGGATGTAGACAGTGAGAAATTTAGATATTTTCCAAACCTAAAGAAATACATCAATGATCTCCAAAAGGATGACAGAACAGACTGTCAATGTCTTCAAAAACTATTGTTAAATGTCATTGTGTCAACTGTTGAGCAGTTCTCCCTAAGATTTGTTAAGTTCAGAAAATTAGAAGAAAATTCAAAATTCATTAAGTTTCCAGACATTATAAAACTGGGTAAATTAAACTTGCAGATGTTTTTGTGGATAAATATGAATGATTTGGAAATGCAGTTGATTAATTTTCAAAGTAGCTCAATTTGGAGGCAGACATTTGTTGACCTCAGAGTTGACTTGGAAAATATTGAAAAGGAGTGATTAGAGAGTCGTGAGTAACAGAGAGAAGTGCGGAAAACGAAGTACTAAGGACTTGGAATACTATTTCAGAAACCTTTGTATGTTTAAAAACCTTGCAACAGCATTACTATCCATTTCTGCATCTACATATTCTTGTGAATCATTGTTCTCAGTGATGAACTTTGTTAAGTGTCGTAATAGGAATAGCCCTACAGATGAAACTAGTAGCACATGCATATCTCTAAAGGTTACAAAATATAAACCTTATTATTATATATTTCTCTTTTCTATAGTGAACTTAGTGAACTGATTTCTGTACCGGAAGCCTGGGTAGAACAGAGGTTAGAAGCTCTGTTGACTAGGGTTTTGATAACACCATATTGTTGAGAAGGAGAATGATGGGAAAGTTTATTATTATTATTATTATTACATGACACCTCCAGGGAGTTCAAAGACTCATCGAAGAAGGGCACCTACTCTACACCTCTCTGTCTTCACCACTCGGTTCATCAACTACAATGAACCGCAACTACCATCATCATCTAAATCCAACGGCGTCTACTGCCCACCACCACTACTAGTATTTCACAGACAACCACAAACATCCATGCTCACAGTGGGATTCAAACCCGCAGCCTTTTGGCTGGATAGTGGATTTGCTAACCACTCGGTCAATCAGGCCAGCGGGGAGGTATGTATCTACCTGTGTAGGTGGGTTTTCTGTAAACTACAAAAGAAAGGGTACCATTAGACAGAGGTGTGATTAGAGTATCTAATCACACCTGCTATCTAAATAAAAGGCAAGCTATTTTCTTATTCTATAGTGTACTGGAGTCTGCGGTGCTGACTAAAGGTGTTGAAGTAAAGAGTCTGATCTGTCTGTGCCATGTGGCCAAATAGATGATATATTGATGATGGAGAACATATCATTAGTATATCTTAACCAGATAGAAGGTTTGAGAGTGGCAGTATCAAGAATATGGTTTTCAAAATGCTCCATATTGAAATTGGCTGGGGGGGTGGGGTTACTCATGGAAATACCTGCTGTGTATTTATAAAAAATGTCCTTCCAAGAGAAGTAACCAGTATGGATAGAAAAACTAAAAAGATCAATAATGTTATGGACAAAAGCATTTTTAAATAAATTTAGGGTGCCAGAAAAGGGAATATTTGTGAATAAGGAGGTAACATCAAAGCTCACCATGATATCATGGCCAATCTGTTTGTCTAGAGTTATGGTCATGGTGTTGGAGAAGCAAGTGAGGACAAGGATTCAGAACTGATGGACAGCAGTAGAATTCTCTTTAATGGAACCCGTGAATTTGCTAAAGGAAGATCATGTTTTAGCAATCTGCTTATTTATTATAACAAATTGATGAATACATTGGACAAAGGTGGGGGATGTATGTACATTAGTATATTTAGATTTTACAAAGGCTTTTGATAGATTACCACATGACAAACTAGTGGTTAAATTGGAACAGATGGAGTTGGATAGTAGATTAGTGCATTGGGTTGAAGATTGGTTTTCTGATAGGTATCAGCAAGCTGTTTACTGGGGAGTGATATTCCAGAAGAGGAAAGTCACTAGTGGTGTGCCCCGGGGGTCTGTTTTGGGGTCATTATTGTTGTTGTTTAATTTGTATGTAAAAGTTTGTTTACAAGTGATGCAAAGTAGAGGAGAGTTATGAGAGGTTAACAGATTAGCATGAATGAGATTTTTCATAGAATATTTGGAGATAGGGGAGAACAAGAGTTCATCCCTGGAAGCTATATAAGGTGGGTGTGAGCAAGGGGGTGAGAAGTAGCTATTTTGTATGGAGAGTGGTGGGTGATTGGAATGCATTGCCTGAGACTGCAGGGACAGTGAATGCATTTAAGTTGAGGTGCAATGAGTTGTGCATAGGAGAGTGGGACCTCCACCAATGAGTCTCTTGACTCCATGGAGGTCTGTTGATAATAATAATAATAATAATAATATCATTATTGTTTAAAAATTCATTTTGGATTAAGATGTGGCCAGTAAGTGGAATTAACCACCTTTAAATTAACCAAACAATTAGCTAATTGTTTGGTTAATTTAAAGGTGGAGTTGGGAGTCAGTAGTGTCTACTATGGGACAGAGACGAAGAATTGGGTTTAGGAATTTTTGGCAATCTATATATCTGAGGAGGGGGGAATAATAGATTTTTGAGTTTTTTTAACAATTTCAGGAGACCAAGATTTTTTAGAACTTTTTAGCATTTTTTTTCTAAGACAGTGGGTTCATAATCTACTGGTTTATACGTTGTGCAGTCTCCAAGAAATGCATTGAATTTCCAATTATAATCACTGGAATTGAGGACAACCAAAGCAGCATCACCTTTGCCAGCTCTAGTAACAATTATGTTGTTGGCTTTGTGCAGTTTTCATAGTGCATGGAACCATTGGAGAGATTTCTTTTTGGCAGCAGTGTTTATGATAAGATGTTAGTGACATTGAGTCCAATGTTGTTGGAAACATCAGGAAGTAAGGTGTGCATGCTGTGCTCTATATGCCACATGGTTTGAAAACTAGGAACTTGCCAAGGTGCAACTGGAAAGTAGTGACCAAAGCTAAGCACACTAATGGATGTTTCATTGAGTCTTTTTGATGGCAGGTTAATGACAACTTGTAATGGCTCATTTTCCATCCCGGAAGAGCAAGAACTATGAAAATTATTATATTTTTTACTATTTATCTTTTATTTTCTGAAATTCTTTATTGGCAGATTTCTCTGAAATATTGAATAGAATACACCAAATTTTGGGGCTGAGAATAGAGGAGAGGTGTAAGGACAATGGAATTATACCTTCCTGTATCAAGTTTAAAGTGAAATTTCACTCTCCTAAAACTCTCTGTATCTACAGATATGCCAGCTTTGTTTTCTTCATGAACAAATCACCCTACTCGTGTCAGAACTCTTCATAGAACTTTAGGCTACAGATAATCTGATTTCTTTCTTTGTTTTTTTTTTTTAAAGACAAGCTCTTATAAACTGAAGGAGCTATACAATCTCATCCAGAGCAGACTTTTACAAACACCTATAGTGGGACTAGAATCCATGATCTGTTGGTTGTAGAGCGGGCGTGCTATCCAATTGGCCAACCAGGCTGGCTTTTTCCTCTTATTTCTTCACAGTATTAGAGGAAAAAGCTAGCCTAGTATGTTTTTGTGTGTGTGTGTGTGTTATTACAATTTAACATTGTATTCCTGAAAATGTTTATGTGACAGAGACGGAATATTGAAACGATTAAACCTGATGTTTATTTATTTCTCTTTGTGCTGTAGTTATTCCATTAAATTGTATTTAATGGAATAACTGGAAAGAGACATAATAGAATCCGAGCTAGTGCCCTCACCAGCCATGCCTTGTTCTCTGTAAACTCTGATGTGCCAACACTAAATAGACTGGAATCAAATTTCTGATATTCACAAATGTTACGATGAACTTGAAAGACATATCTTGGAGTCAAAAGAAATCGCCCTCGATTTTACCCACATGAATACCTTAGCTACAATTTGCCAGATTTGCATAGTTCTGCTGTTCAGTGCTGGCGTTCTTGCGAGATCACACGCACGCGTATAAATGTAGCTAGAACTGAAGTGCAGACTCCAATTTAAACTTAACTACAGTTTTTGATAGCTCTGTTGTTGTTAGTGTGTAATGTTTCTGTTGGTCTTTTTTGTATATACCTTTGTACTTTGACACCTGATGAAGTTGGCTTACCAACGAAACTCGTAGTGTCCTTATTAAACTTTATTCTTAATTATCTCGGTGGTTTAAGTCATTAAAATTATTGAACATATATATATATGTTCGTGGAATCTAGAAAAATCATCTTCAATCCTGTTTATCTAAATAATAACTTGAGATACAACCTCCCAGATTGTCATTCAGCTGTAATCATGTACTGGCGTTCACGAGATACTACTAGCACGCACTTTCCCAACAATACAACTTTCGAAAGAACAGCTTTAAACTGTTCTTTCTTTAGTTGTATTAAAAAAACAACCACAATGATCTAATGTCAATTATGTATGGAGACTCTCTATGATGTTTATAGTTTATTTAAGCTTCAGTGTTTTTTCTTTTTTCTTTCTTTTATAATGTCACCTGATGAAGGCTGTTACAAGCCGAAACGAGTCGTGTTTTTATATTAAAACCTTTTTACTTAAATCTCGGTTCTAGTCATTCAATTCTTTATATATATATATATATATATATATGTATATATATATATATATATATATATATATATATAGAGGAAATTTTTCTAAGCTTTTTTTTGACCGGTTCCCGAGTTAGTCAATCTCTGGCACAGGCAAGTGGGTTTTTTTCTCTCGGAAACTCAGGTTTTTCGTCCTGTAAATTCAAGAAAATCGACCGTAGAACCCACATTATTCCAGACATTAAATATATTGTGTTAAGGTTAGGGACCATGAGATGGCGCCACTTGTTAACTGTCTCTTCTCTGGATGCTGCTTAAAATTAGTGCTAATCTTGAATCAGCCAATCTCAGATTGGCTAACAAGTGAGATTGAACTGCCCACTCAGTCTCCAAAAGTTAGATAGGGTAAACAGCCTCGCCTACTCCCTGTACGGGAACAAAAAGGCGTTAGCTGATTTATATATATATGGTATAAATAGTTCAGTTGTTGAGTGATCATTTTGCAAAGGTGTATCGTCCAGGTGGAGATGTTACAGAGACACATCAAAATTGAGGTAGGTAAACAGGTGGTGTTCAGCATATTAAAAAAATAGGAATGTGAACACAGCAGTGAGACTGGATGGCATATCGACTCTTGCACTACATGAATGTGCAAGAGAATTGGCATTGCCTCTGACAAAGTTGTTCAGTCAAAGCCTCAGCTCTGGCAGGGTACCAAGGGAGTGGAAAGAGGGCAAGATAGTACCATTGCATAAAGATGGCTCCAAGGCAGAGGTAGTAAACTACAGACCAACTAATTTATCAGGAGTGGTTGTTAAAGTATTGGAAAAGTTGGTGAAAGGCAAAATACAACCAGTGGCACATCCAGAGGGGGAGGGGGAAGAGCCCTGGTCCCCCAAAGAAAAAGGAAAAAAAATTAGAAAATTTTCCAAAAATCTTTTCCTAATTAAAATTAATTTTTTTATTTATATTGTGTCGTCTTCTATTTCTATACTACTTATGAATTAGCGATCATTGCAGATGCTCAGTCATAGGTCGTATGTGATATGTAGTGTGTATTCTCAAATTGTCTACTCAACTCAGGCCCCCCCCCCCCTCCAAGATTAAATCCTGGGGGATGTGATACTATATTGGGCAGCTTGGCTTTTTAAAGGGTAGATCACGTCTTAGTAACTTATTTGCATTTTATAATAAAGTGACAACAGAATTGGATAAAGGTAATGAAGGCTACACCATCATATTGCTTGACTTGCCAAGTCATTCGAAAGAATACCATATGGCAAGCTATTACAAAAGCTGGAGCAAATGGGAATGGATATGAGGCTAGTAGCATGGATAGGGAGGTAGCTGACAGACAGACACCAGAAAGCAATATATGGTGGAGTGGAATCTCGGAGAATGATGGTGACTAGTAAAGTATCTCAGGTTTCAGTACTAGGGCCAATGGCAACTTTCATACGTCTTAAGACTTACATCATCAGGGGTAGTGATACATAAAAGTTTTAAACAACAAAAGCCTATTAACAATTAATTACACATATTAGATATTTTTAATAACTTCATGACTGTTAAATTTAATTGATAAACCAGAATACAAATGGTAAATTTGTTACTGCATGTGTGTTGGAACGTTGCTAGTTGTTGCTATCACGTTCTGTGGTATCTTGCGTGTTATATCCTAAGTTTGTGGCAGTTAAATTTTTGAGGAAAGCAGACCATACTTGATGTAAAAGTATGGTCTGCTTCTTTATATTTTCTTGTAAAACAGTTATGATCAATATGTGACATTTTTGTTTGTTGCCCGAATACTTGATGTCCAGTAGGGGGATATGTGGAATGGCAGGCCTGATTTATGCTTTGATGTCTCTTCGTATTCAGACGTGGGATCTCAGGAGAGATCTGCATGTATAAATAAACTCTTTATGTATAAATGTTCTTTATTTATAAAAATAAAATAATAAATAAACTCTTTATTTATATTACAATGTAGTCTCAATACCAAAAACTTCCCACAGGGTATTCAGTTGTTTGCTGATGACATGAAACTAGAGAGCAATAGTTGATGACGGTGATGTATATATCCTACAGCATAATTTAAATAAATTGGCATTGTGGGCAAAGTATAATGATTGTGAATTTAATGTTGCAAAATACGCTTCAGGTTGAAAAGGTTGCATATAATGTATCATATTGATGGTATTGGAGTGCAGGAAATTGATGAGGCTGAGGACTAGGGGATATTGGTGGACAGAAAATTGAAATATAGAAGGCATATTGCAAAAGTTGGTAAAATGGCTGAAAGGATTACTTGGATGTTGAAAAACATGTCAGCAAGTAAAGATAGGAAGTTATTATCCCTCTTTATAAGGCTAGTAGCATGGATAAAGAGGTGGCTGTCGGACAGACACCAGAGAACAATATATGGTGGAGTGGAATCTAGGAGAATGATGGTGACTAGTAAAGTATCTCAACCATATCTTGACTATTGAGCACAGATTTGATCACCTGGGTTTGGGACCAGAAGGTGGTAGAGAGGATTCAGAGACGTGTCAAGGTGGTACCAGGTCTCTGGAATACTCCCTAATAGGATAGGTTGAAGGTTTGTGGGTTACAAAGTTTAGTGGCTAGAAGGAAAAGAGGGGACATGATAGAAACTTTGAAGATATTAAAGGATTTTTATAAAATTGATGCGAGTGAAATTTTTCAGTATATGACAAATAGAGAACTAGGGCCATCCATGGAAGTTGTGTAAGAGTGTGGTTAGTAGGCTATGCAGACCAGATTTTTTGTGTGGAGAGTGGTGAGCGAGTGGAATGTATTGCCAGAATTGGTTGTACGCTCCCTGATGATGAATGAATTCAAGGAGAGGTATGATAGGATTTGTGTATAATGGTTAATTTGGGTCTCCCAGACTCCATTAAGATGCTGTTGAATAATAATAATAATATGGTATAATATTAATTATGCTGGCCTGATCGGCTAGATGGAGTATCTACTCTCCAGAAAAAAAGGCTGCAGGTTCAAATCCTGCCTTGGGCTTTGTAATGCCCTTCATTCATTCGTGATACACATTATACACATGCACACATACAATATATGCACTCTCGTATGATGAACTGAGTCACCATGGGAGAAGTAGACCTTCCCCCCCCCCATAAAGTGTGGGGGAGGCCTTCCTCAGCAGTGAAGGAAATCAGAAGCATACTCATATATCAGTTATTTCATTGTAGTTCATACCAGCATATTACAAATTAAACAATACATCAACTTGCTTCATCAAAAATTATGTGCATGATAGAAAATAACTTTTAGAAGGTTTGGTATCTTATATCTCGTTAAGTAGCATGAATGATATAATTCAAATCTCTATCCTAATGTATGGATTTTTTAAAAAAAAACTATAGAACATCTGTCGAAAAATGGTTTGTGGAGAATTCATTGAGAACTTAGCTGATTTAAATGATGGAGAAAATTTTCCAAGAGAAGTTTTGAAAGGTTTATATTACTCCATAAAGAATCATCCTTTGCAGTGGACTGAGTAAGTATGTTATCGTATCATGTTTAAATAGCATTTCTAAACATCCAGTTAAAAATTAAAGTAAAATTATGTTAATCAATTAGCACATAAAGAAATATACGATAAGAAATTAAATGTGATATAATGTAAATCAATCTCATAGCACTGAGAAAATACCTTCCGTTTCACAGCATGTAGTTGACTATAGCAAACACTACTATAACAAACTGCAGAGTCCTGATCAAAGCCCTTTATATATTATTATTATATGAAGCCTCCATGGAGTTCCAAGATTCCTTATAGGTAGCTACTAGATTGCATGATCTAATGTCTGCCTACACCATCTCCTACACAGCACTTTTGTCTACCATTTGGTATTCCCTGGTCAGTTTGCCTGTTTTGCAAGGTATCAAAAAACTCTGCTATATGTCTGCATGAGACCAACTAATTCACCTTCAATTGAAAAAACTTACAGTTTTTTTTTTTTGTGGTTACCACCCATGAAAGGTTATTACTAAACCTATAGTACATTTGTACCATGGGTGAGCTAAAGAGTTTTTTTTTTATCAATTTTGTATATATATATATATATATATATATATATATATATATATATATATATATATTGTAATTTTTTAATTTATTTTTACATAGTCTGGAAACCCTGCTCTAGAGACCAAATATGAAACTTTTTCAGCCACTTCAGGCTTCCAATAAGCGGGGTGGTGGTCTTACACCAGATGATGAAATTCATCTTCCACCTAAAGACAATCACAAACATCCATGCCCATGGCGAGATTTGAACCTGCGACCTGTTGGTTGGAGAGTGGGTATGCTAACCACTTGGCCAACTAGACTGACTACATATAATGATGAAAGTTAAATCCAGGTCTTTTCCAAATGAAGAGTGCATATCCCATTGTTATTATTATTACTAACATTCACCCTCCATGGAGTCAAAAGCTCTGCCAAAAAAAGCACAGGAGATGCATGATGCTCAGTTGCTGTCATGGTAGGAGGCGATTTGCTTTCATATCTATGCAGAAGTTGGAGGAAAATAGTGAGGCCAAGAGGTCAGTTTTATCTTTCAGTGCTGCAACTGTGGTGCCATCGGGATGAGAGAGAGCTAGAATTGCAGGTGAAAGAAAGCTTCATCTGATGCAAAGGACCAGAAGACAGCTTCCATTTGGACAGGAAGCAAGTTTTCTGCTATTGGTCTTTATTAAGTTAGATTTGGTTTTGCTGATGGTTATTTTACATTTTTTTCATGCTTCAGAATATACTATATATACTAAGTATGAAGCTGGGATTCTTGTTGCAAGCAACCTGTGATAATCTAAGATTTTTTTTCATTTTCAACTGCTTTCATACACCTATTGAACCAGGGCTTGGAAAGTGGATGAGAATTTTCGGTAGAATGAGGGATGAAGGCCTTCTACCACTGAGGATAATTTTTATGACTTGCTCAGTCCAGGTATTTATGTCAGAAGAGCAGAAGAAATAGATTGGTAGTGATTTGAGAGAGGATATCTGTGTGAGGGGAAAATTTCAGAAGTTTTGATAAGGGACAGTGGCATTTCCATCAGCTAGAAAAGTCATGGCACAAATCTTCTGGAATTCCAAGAAGATAATAACAATTAATTATCTTCCAAAGGGCTAAACTGTAAACATGCTGGTTCACCACAACAGTGCAACAGCTCTGAAAGGAGAACTGATTAAAAAAAAAAAAAATGATCAAAGGTACTAGAAAGTGGAGAAAGCTGTTGGGAATTTAGTAGTAGATATATGATTTGCATTAATCTATTGCTTATTATCACAAAAACTTCCACATCACATTCAGCTTGATCAGTAGTCTTGGAAAAGGTGAGCATTGGAGTTATGGACATTAAGATCACCTAGAAAAATTACATGACTATTTGGATTACTGGATTGATTGCAAAATTTGAACTTCATGGATAGGAAGGTGAAGAGGTCAGTGTGGGTTTCAGAATTGGGGAGCAGTAAATAAAGGAGATGAATGTTACTGAATAGAGCAAGGAAACTTTAACCCGGAGAAGATCAAAAGCAAGGAATTTTAATTTTGCTTTTTCTATCAGACAGTGTTGGATCACACAAAGGCACAGCTGCCATCCTTATAGCAAAATGAATCATGAAATGTGCAATTCGGGTTCCTGTCAAGAGCAAGAGGTCTCATCTGGATTTCTGTAAGTGATTATGTTGGAGTTTATGCCACAAATGTTTGTAAAGTGTATGTGAGAACTGTCTCAAAACTAGTCTCCTTCATCATATACTGTTTCGGGTAATTATCTCTTTGTAACTATATAAACTCCCTTTATAAATCTTGACATGCATCCTTTCCTTTCCCCCAGTCTCTGTCCCTATAGTTAAAGTTCCGATAATAATTGCTTGGTCTGTATTCATTCTATTCTGTTGCTACATAGCATCCACATCTTTCAATGCATCCCTTGGTCTATAGCAGCAACCAACAACATATTTTGTCCTGTTGGCCTCTGTCTCACACCTTCTTCTTCTGGTTCCCATCTGCTATACTGCCGCGGGAGGGTAGCTATAAGCTACCATTCTAGGGAGAGATGATTATGAGCAAGGTGGTTTCCCGTTGCCTTCCTTGCCGTAAGTATTCATGACTGTAACCTGTGTGTTCACGGGGCCGGTTTGCCTGCTTGCGGGATGAAAAACCCCAGATAAACTGGCGGAAAAAACCCTGCTGCCCACGCCCAAGACCGGCTAACTTGGCTATGGCTGAGGAAGATCCTTAAGGTCCTCACGTCGTGGACGGGAATCGAACCTAGGACACTCCTTCCCCAGGCTTATCTAGTGTCTCACACCAGATAATCTCAAATGAACTGTCTCCCTCAGTCCTAAAATTCTTCTTAACTTCTCTTTTTGTTAGTAGCATTTGTTCAGCTATTAGTCATATACCACCTCATGTCCAGTTTTTTCTATCCTCTCTGAATACAACATCCCTTCCATTCTATCCTTATTAGTATATATCATCTTCTGTCAACCTGATATTGACAATTTTTTTGCCTGGTTGAGCTGACTAATGCCAAAAACCTCTACCCTTGATTTCTCTTACTTTTGTTATTCATGTTCATGCCTTTCGGCATCTCTTTGAGCCCACAGTTCCCTTTGCATAATATAATTACCAACCCATTCAGATTCAAAACCTGGGAAACTGCATTTGGCAATGCATACTCTTTTCTGCACTCATGCTCATTTATCCCAAGTGTGGCTAAACACATGCTCGACTGCATTTCCCCTAAGTCCTCTGATTAACTAATGATGGCCTGTAATATTCAAGCTGGAATATACATGGCTTTAAATAATATTATTTATTTATTTCCTTGTGTTTCCATGCAGACAGAAGAACCATAAGCCCTCTGGTTTCCCTGATTTTGCATTTGCAACTTCTCACTGAATACTTCTAAAAATCTAATTCCAAAAGTATTTGTAAGTCCTTTCATCCATTAAATTCATACATCTGTAAACTGCACACCATATCTCCTGCACTTTCTCAGTGATTTATTTGCATTCATGACTTTTTCAAATGAAAACATTACTGCAAAGAGGAGGGAGTTTCATTTTTGGTTGAAAATTGAATTATAGGTTGCACTGTATGTAAAAAAATTCACTGAATAGATTAGTGTAAGAACAAGGGAGCTCCAATAAGCCAGTGCAGAATTGTAAAATTATAGTATTTGTACCCTACAACTTTGTGACTAATATTCATAATTTCTTGTAAAAATTTCATGGTAATTTTCATAAAACTGTGTTGTTTAATATTTTCTGACATATTCCCATCTAGTAATAATAGTTTTGCAACATTTTGTTACATATTCTAATATTTACCTTAGAGCAATATGTTTTTATGCAATTTGGTGCAAAAAGAAGACAGCTCCAAATTTTGAAAATTCATCCAGCTCTAAGGAAAAAAGATTGTACCTTAATAATAGGAATCAAAATTTACCTTCAAATTCTTATTCACACACACACACGCACGCGCGCGCATTGACAAAAAACGTTTTTTTTTGGAATAGTTTTTATTTAATTTCCAAAAGTTGATAAAACTGGAGCTTCCTCCCCCTTTTTGCTGTAAAGTTTTCAATTCAGTGTTATCATATTATTGACTTAGTATTTCACAATGCAAAGGACCCTTCCTTTTAGATGTGCATATTGCAATGCATTATGAGATACTGAGAAAATTGATGTGAAATCAACATCCTACATAGATCTTGACCAGTCTTGAGGATACTTCAGATGCCAAACTTTGATTACATTTGATTACCCAAATCACAAATGAGGATCATGTGCTCAATGCTGGTGACATAATGGAGCTAATCACTTTATTGGGCTGCTTCATCTCACAAAAGCAAGTTTTATTCCTGGTGGGATGGAAAGGGTTGGTGATGAGGAGAATTTATTTTGAATACTAAGTACTCCAGAAGTAGATAAGTATTGGTGGATTGGATGGAATTTTGTCACATGTTTTAAAAGAATGTGCTAAGGAAGTGACTGCTCCATTTTCTTGGCTGCTCATTGAAAGTCAAGCCATTGGTAAAGTGTCCAAGAATGGAGGCTTGAGGCTTCAGACTATAGAGCAGTTTGTATTTCTTGTTTAGTTATTAAGATTTAGAAGAGAAATTATTGCGAGATCATATTCAAAATTGGGCAGATGAGGATAATATTATTTCTGCAGGTCAGCATGGATTTGTGAAGGAACACTCTGGGTTCAGTAATCTGTTTACCTTTTATAATAAAGTAACAAGAGGAGTTGATGAGAGAAAGTCATATACTGCTGTTGTTTTTTTTTTTTTTTGGATTTTGCATTTTATCAGGCTGCCACATGATAAGTTGATATTTAAGTAGCAACACATGGAATTAGATATCAGGTTTGTAAATTGGATCAGAAACTGACTGTCTGATAGATACCAGAAAGTTGTACCTAAGGAAGCAGAAGGTCACAAGTGGAGTTCCACAGGATTCAGCACTAGGACCTCTACTGTTTAACCTTTATATCAGTGAAATTGTCCCTGGATTGCAGGGAGATATTCAATTGTTTGCAGTTGGTGAGCTTGGAAATGTTATTAGTAATAGTGCTGATGTTATGATCCTTCGTTAGCATTTGAATAAGCTTGACAGATGAATCGGGATATCAGTTTAATGCAACTAAATATAAGGTCTTGAAATTTGGGATCCACCAATGGGAGGTTGCATACTCTGTTGGTGGAACTATACTATAGAAAGTGGAGAAGGCATGGGATCTTGGATGATAGTCGATAAAAATTTGAAGTTTAGGGGGATAGATTGCAAAAGTGGTGAAAGTAACCAAGGATTGCTGCAATACTAAGAAGGACTTCAATAAGTGCCTTAGATTACTGTACTCAAATACGTTACTTCATTTCCTTCATAAGGATATGAAGGGGATAAGGTAACATAACCTTAGAACAAGTATGGAGGCAGATAACAAAAGTGATATCAAGACTGTGCAGTGTCTATTATGAGGGTGGACTGAGGGCATGTCATCTGCAGAGTTTAGTGGATAGAAGATTGGGGGGAGGACATGATTGAGACTTTTAAACTGTCAAGAAGTAATTACAGATTGACTCTGGGGAGATTTTGCATATAGTTGAACAGATGGAAGAAAGAAAGACAAAAGCTCAACTCTGAAAGTTCCGAAAAGAGATGGTGAGTAAAAGGTGAAAATTGGCTTTTTTTTTTGCATAGAGGGTGGTTTTATCATGAAATGCATTATCCAATAGGAAGGTGCATGGGTTTAAGAATTGATATGATAGACTTAGTGTTGTCTAAGGTGGGCATCCTGCACTCATTGTTGTGATTCTGCAGAGGTCCTGTATTATAATAATAACAATAATTTTTCTTGAGGCAAGTGACCAAAATGGTGGCAGGTCTATGGAATGCACCTTATGAAGATAGGTTTGAAGATTTGTGGGCTACTACAGAAATTGATTGATAGGCAGAAAGAGGATGATATGATTGAGACATACAAATTACTGAAAGATTTTTACAGGATTAATACAGAGAAAATTTTCCAGAATAAGTCTGATGGTTGGCAGAACTAGGAACCATCTTTGGAAATTGAGTAAGAGTGTGGTTGGCAGTGGTGTGGGGGACCAGATTTTCTCTCTCTCTCTCTCTCTCTGTAACAGGTGGTGATGAATAGACTAGGTACAGAGTCTGTTGTGGGTGCCCTGACTGTGAATGAGTTCAAAGCAAACAATGATAGATATTGTGCAAATACAGAGTAGTGCTTGGCATAATTTTTAGAGCCCCCCCTCAGTGAGTATATAGACTCAATTGGACTCGCTTGGGTAGCAATAATAATAATAATAAAAAAAAAAACTAACCCGTAGTCCACTTACTGTTATTGTACTGTAGGTTTACATCCACAAAAGATTGTGGATGTGTGGTGGGGGAGCAAAAAGTGACGTATATAAACTATTTTTTACCTGTTTTACTTGTATTTATAATTGTTGCTCATATACCTAAAATTTATGACTATTTGTCATAAAGAAAGCATTTATTTGCTATCTGGTTTCTGTCACTTATATGGCTGTTAATGACAAATTATTAATCCTCAAACAAAAATAAATTGAGTATGCTGTCTAATAAAAAATAACCACACATGATATTTAAAATGATATTACTACGCATTCTCACATCTTGTGAAGAATTCCTCAAAGATTCCACAGCCTACAAAAATACCTGTGAAAGGGGTCTGGAAAGTTCTGATAAACACTTGGAATAAAAATGATATTAAAGCAACTGATATAACCATAAGAAAGAACATACTAGTAGTAGAATTATGAAAGTAACATATGTTCTTATATTCTTATATCCTCATATCTTCTTTCTTGCATAAACACCTACAACAAAAATGATATTAAAGCAACTGATATAACCATAAGAAAGAACATACTAGTAGTAGAATTATGAAAGTAACATATGTTCTTATATTCTTATATCCTCGTATCTTCTTTCTTGTGGTTATATCA
Source organism: Typopeltis vanoorti (assembly GCF_054136105.1). NCBI lineage: Eukaryota > Metazoa > Arthropoda > Arachnida > Uropygi > Thelyphonidae > Typopeltis > Typopeltis vanoorti. Next base: position 80,867,938 of record NC_143567.1, read on the forward strand.
GTTGCTTTAATATCATTTTTGTTGTAGGTGTTTATCAGAACTTTCCAGGCCCACCTTCCTCATATATAATAGGCATATATCTACTTACAACGAATGCACTGTTCCTACCACATTATTAGGGTTTCTGCTTCCTTAGTGTTACCTTCATGCATAATTATGGTTTATCATAATCTGGCCAATATCAGAGTGTACATGCACAGACATATTCTGAAATATGGAAATTATAGTGCTTAACTTAGCTGAAATACTTTGCTCTGCTATACTTATGTCAAAACTTCTTCTGTTGCAGTTGACTCCACCAACTTATAGCAGAACTGCTGGCAGACATAGTCTCAGTTACTGTCTCATTCATTAATAAATCATCTTACTGGTAAAATGGATTTAGTTTAATCACTGGCATTTATAATTTCAGATATCTTCACAGTGAAACTTGCTTAGAATAGCTATTAAGAAAGAGAGAGAGATTTTCAGTGAAACACTCAATGTCAGGTTTTTACAATACATATATCCTCTACACCCCCTTGAGGGTACATGGCAGGAATTTGATGATGATGATGATGTAAAAAATGGTGTTCAACAAAGGAGTCCCTTAGCTTTCTTATTGTTTAATATAGTGCTTGAAAAGATTTTCAGAGATGCTGGTATTAATATAAGGGAAACTATTCTCTTCAAATCGATACAAATTCTGGCATATGTAGATAATATTGATATTGTAGGAAGGAAGCAAAAAGCAATGAAAGAAACTTTTATCAGTTTAAAAAAGGGAGCAAAGAAGATGTATCTACAGATTAATCCAGAAAAAACAAAATATATGCCAAAAAACTTGTGATGATGATCCTTCTCATATTGAAATTGGTTCGTGTAAATTTAAAACTGTATGTAGCTTTACATACTTGGGATCAGAATGTAATTGTAAAAATATCAGTGTCGAGATGCATTCTTTCTGCAAATAGACGTCTCTGTGGACACTTAAAGTCACATTTGATCTCAAGAAAAACAAAGATTACTATCTATATTGTGTTTATAAGATCAGTATTAATTTATTCCCCTGAAAACCAGGTATTATCAGTTGAAGATGAAAGATTATTGGGTCTATTTGAAAGAAGGGTTCTCTTGAAATAATACAAGAGAATTGTACAGATTGTTTAATGAGTCAGATATATTTATACATAATGACATTATACATAGATTGTTTAATGAGCTAGACATTATTTATACATAATGACATTATACATAGATTGTTTAATGAGCCAGACATTATTTATACATAATGACATTATACATAGATTGTTTAATGAGCCAGACATTATTTATACATATGAGCCAGACAACTTTTGATTCGAAGTTATATTGTGAGTGGTCATGTAATTTAGTGCTTGTGCAAAATTAGTGATTTTTATCTGTTTTATTTTGTTTTTTATACTCTACTCTAATTTTCCATAGAAAATTAGAGTAGAGTATATTTTCATATTTTAGAGTATTTAGTATCTTTATAACATTGTTATTGTAATATTTATTGTGAAAATGTCAGCATGGCACGAATGCAATGAACAATGGTGGCAAAGACCAGGTTGTCCGGTGATTTGAATTTTCAGGATATTATTTAGTGCAGTGCAGTGTATGTGAAATGTATTCATCAAGAAAATTATAGAATATTATTATTATTATTATTAGACACCTCCAGAGAGTCCAAAGACTTATCAAGGGAGAGCACCTGCTCTACAACCCTGTCTCCACCACTCAATCTACCAACTGACACCATCTACTTCCAACCACTACCACTAGTATTTCCACAGATAATCATAAACATCCATGCCCACAGTGGGATTTGAACCCGCAGCCATTTGGCTGGAGAGCGGATATGCTAACCACTCGGCCAGCCAGACTGACCGAGTGGTTAGCGTATGCGTAAGGTTAACGTAAAATTATGTATGAAGACTCAATGATCAGGGGAGTACTTAATTAAAGTATAAAAAAATCGTGCTTCCCATGCACAAAAATTCATGATATTGCCATGCCATCCAGATGCAAAAGGTAAGTCAAAGAAAATGATTGTCTTGGTTGGTACAAATGATTTGAGAGGCAAGAAGTATTCTATGAGGGAGGATGTAAAGGAATTGTTAGAAGAGGCAAAACTGAAGAGTGAGAAGGTGAAGCTTGTAAGTCTCCTACAATGCTATGATAGAGGTATCCATAGAATTTATGGATCTGTGATCTCTTTTAGACCAATCTCTGAGCTAGACCCAGAGGTGATACCAAGGTTGAAGTAATGCTGAAGTCATATATCCATATACGAGAAACCAAAGGGTGTCGCACCTTATTACTAAAATATTGTGGATTACAGATAGATGTTCGAAGTTTTTCCACTTGGTTATATTATAAATTAAGGATACTTATTGGATTAAATATTGGTTTAATCCTTTATCCAAGTATAAGCAATAAGCAAACAAAGTTTGCACTTGAAGTAATATCAGGACTGGGCAACTCGCATATAGAGGCTCATGACTTCACATCAACCTTGGTATACCACTTATGGGGTTAGCCTCCACCGATGAGACCTCATTAAAGGTTAAAACCAGTCTGGGTAATGGCCCTTCCCATAATCTATAGCATTATACTTGTCATATGAAGTCATTGCCCTCTATATACAAGTTGCCCAGTCCTGAAATTACTTCAGGTGCAAACTTTGTTTACTTACACTTGGATAAAGGATTAAACCAAGAATATAATTTCTTGGCATCTTTAATTTATAGATGGGATATCAGCTAGGGTTTTGCAAGAATGTGTAAGGGAACTAGCAATGCCTTTGACTAAGCTGATGACCAACTTATTGACCAATCAGTATCTCAGACATGGTGGCAAAAGTTCTAGAAAAATTGGTAAAACAGAGAATTCAAGAATGGGTAGATAAAAATATGATACTGTATGAGGGTCAACGTGGCTTTGTGAAGGGTCAATCATGCCTTAGTAATTTACTAACTTTTTATAATAGAGTAACAGCTGAGTTGGACAAAGGAAATGGCCACACGATGATTTTTCAAAAGCATTCGACAGAATACCATGGAACACTCTTACACTCGATTCTGAAGGATCAGAATCGAGGCGAAAGGTGACTAGTGGCGTGCCACAAGGTTCGATGCTGGGACCATTGCTTAATTCGTACATAAAAGATATTGAAAATAACCTGAAAAGAAATATTCAGTTGTTTGCTGATGATGCAAAATTAGGTAGAAAATTATTTAATCAAGGCAATGTGGAGAGCTTAAAGGACTAGCTATACCCTTTGGTATTAATTTGGTCTAGCTACTCACTGATGAAGCCTCAAAAAAAGGCTGAAACTGTTCTGGGTAGTGACCTCCCACCATAATGTAATAACAGCATACATTTCCTAGGAAATGTGTTTTATATTATGGAAAATAAAAAGAATAGTGATTAGAACTTTGCCACCTTTGCTATGAGTTGCCTGAGTTTGTACTACATACTTGGACTACATGCATTAAGAAGTGTTTGCATGAAGCAATGGCTGACTGTATACCTAGAGTCTGAATAATAAATCAAGTAGGGGTTAAATGGATGAATAACACCATTAAGCTTGAGCTGCAAAAAAAGAAACGACTATGGAGGGGAATTTAAGGAGAAAGGTGACCGGCAGGCACATGAACTGTATAAAGCGCAGGCCAGAAGGGTAACGAGTGTGGTAAGAAAAGCAAAAAAGGATTACGAAAGAGCATTGGCCATGCAGGCTAAAGAGAATCCTAAACAGTTTTTTCAATATGTTGCAAGTAAAAGAAAAAATGTATATGGCAGAATGATTTTAAAGAATGTTAACTCGGTAACTGAATCAGTTGATATAGTTCAGTTACTGAGTGAGCACTTTGCAAGAGTATATCATCCAGATGGTGACATTGCAGAAATGAATGAACCAATAGATTATACGGGAATTGTGGTGAATGAAGTGGAGGTGAGTAGTCTGTTGCATAACCTCAATGTCAATACATCTGTGGGATTGGATGGTATACCAGCTCGTGTCGTACGTCAAGCGGCTAAAGAATTGTCAGTACCCTTGACCATTTTGTTTAATTTGAGTCTCGGGTCTGGGTTAGTCCAGAGGGGGTGGAAAGAGGGGAAAATAGTTCCACTGCATAAAGGAGGTTCCAAGACTGCTGTTGTAAATTACTGACTGATTAGCATATCAGGAATCGTTGTCAAGGTCTTGGAGAAATTAGTCAAGAAAAGAATACAGGATTGGATAGATGAAAATGGAATATTGTATGGGGGGACAACATGGTTTTGTGAAGAGTAGATCATGCCTCAGTAAGTTGCTCACGTTTTATAACACAGTGACGGCTGAACTGGATAAGGGGAATGGGTTTACAGTGATTCTACTGGACCTTGCAAAGGCCTTTGACAGGATACCACATGGAACTCTAATCAGTAAACTGGAGCAGATGGGAATGGATATAGGGTTGGTGAGATGGATAGGAGGGTGGTTGATGGAGAGATACCAGAGATAGTTTATTCAGGAGTTGAGTCCAAAAGACAGCTTGTGACTAGTGGTGTGCCGTAGGGTTCTGTTCTTGGACCACTACTTTTCAATTTGTTCATCAGTGATATAGGAAAGGATCTGAGAGGAAGTGTTCACTTGTTTGCTGATGATGCAAAGTTAGGTAGAGCAATTGTGAGTGCACAGGATGTCAAAATTTTACAGGATGATTTGGATAGTTTGGAGGACTGGGCTAGGAAAAATGGATGTCAATTTAATGTGGCAAAGTGTAAGGTTATGCACTTTGGGGTGAAAAGAATAGCAGCAGTATATCACATTGGTGGAACTGTACTCCAGGAGATTCATGAGGCCAGGGATTTGGGAGTGTTGGTGGATAGGGAATTGAAGTTTAGGGGGCACATTGCAAAAGTGGCTAAATCAGCTCATCAAATCACTTGGCTTCTGAAAAATACTTTAACAAGCAGAGACAAACAAGTTATTGTTCTTGATAAGATCCCATCTAGACTACTGTGCCCAGATATGGGTGCCAGGGTTTCTTCTTGATGGGGAGGAGGTAGAGAGTATCCAGGGATGAGTGACCAAGATGATAGCAGGTCTGTGGAATGAACCTTATGAGAACAGGTTGAAGATTTGTGGGTTACAAAAATTGGTCGATAGGCAGAAAAGGGGTGATATGATTGAGACATTCAAATTACTGAAGGGTTTCTATAAGATTAATCCAGAAGATATTTTTGAGAATAGGACTGGTGGTGGGAGGACTAGGGGCCATACATGGAAGCTGGGCAAGAATGTGGTTAGCAGGCGTGTTAGAGCTAGTTTTTACTTGGAGGGTGGTGAATGAGTGGAATAAGCTTCCAGAGTCTGTTGTGGGTGCTACGACCGTGAACGAGTTCAAGTCAAAGTATGATAGATAATGTGTGAATGTCGAATAGTTGTTCTTGGCATGATGTTAGGGCCTCCCTCGATGAGTCTGTAGACTCCTTGGAGTTGCCCGGAATAATAATAATAATAATAATAATTAGCTCACGCTAGTAGTCACCAATACCTTTATAGTTTACTATACTATATTCGGCATGAAACTCTCTGATTCCAATCTTTGAGTTTCTTATTCTGTTTTAAAACAATGTGGGATTTAATATCCCCTTAATTTAAATAATGTTTATATCGCCGAAATGAAGTCTACTGGCTCTTTATATTTAAGTAGCTTAAAGGATAATTAAAATTGGTGTCAGTATAGGCAAAAGTTAATGGGTGTCAGTTTAATGTCGAAAAATGTAAAGTTATGCATTTTCAGATATATAGATTACAAGCCATGTGCCAGGAAATGGATGAAGCTATAGATTTAGGGGTGATGGTAGACAGAGAGTTAAAGTTTAGATGACATATTGCTAAGGTTGCTAAAGTAACCCATAAGATTACTTGGCTATTGAGGAACACATTAACAAGTAGAGATAAGGAAGTTGTCATTCATCTTTATAAGGCCTTGATACACCCACATCTGGATTACTGTGCTCAAGTCTTGTCCCCTGGGTTTCTTGGGGATGAGGAGAGGATTCAGAGGTGAGCACCCAAGATAGTGAGTGGCCTGTGGAATGTTCGCTATGAGGATAGATTGAAGGCTTGTGGGCAGCAGAAGTTGGTTGATAAGAGAAAAAGAGGGGATATGATAGAACATTTAAGTTGTTCAAATGGTTTTATTAGCTAGAGGGACCAGAAAGGGGTCATCCCTGGAAGATGAATAAACATGTGGTTAGTAGGAGTGTAAGGACTAGATTTTTCTGGAGAGTTGTGAATGAATGGAATGGGTTGCCAGAGTCAGTTGTGAGTGCTTTGTCTGTTAATGGGTTCAATGAGGTATGATAGATTGGGTCTCTCACGATGAGTCTTTGACTCCAGACAGGTGCCCGTATAATAATAATAATAATAATAATAATTATTATTATTATTATTATTATTATACGGGCATTAAATATATTTAAGTGCATTAAAATCAATAGATTAAGTTGGGCTTGGCATATTATTCACAAGGTTAATGATAATGTTGTTAAGAAGATATTCAATGCTAGTTCAGAAGGAAAAAAGGAAAATCGGGAGACCTAAATTGAGATGGGAAGATGGAGTGATCTAGGATATTAAGATTCTGGGCATTAAAAACTGAAGAAACTTAGCAATGACTAATGAAGGCTGGCAGAAGTTTCTGAAAAGGCCAGGGTCCACTTAGGACTGTTGAGCCAATGATGATGATGATTTCTTACATTGAAATTTCGCAACTTTTACATGATTTTCCAGTGGATTAGCAAAATTATTCGACTTTGTCATTAACATTGCACATTTCTTGTATTGTGGAAAATTATTTAAACAGACCATCTCTCCATGTTCCTCAATTTGGTATTAGCACATTGATGTTACTAATGTACTGGTATTCAGGTTACATTAAGACTATAGACAGCACTTGAAGGGGGGGGGGGGGGAAACAAAAACACGAATCACAATAATGAGTTGTAAATCATGACTATAATAGCTTGTGTCTTGGTCACAGCTGAAGTATATATTACACTATTAGAGTTCTAAGGAACAATTGTAGAAAATTGCATAGATAAAAAATAATTTTAAATAATTATTAATTAAAAAAAACTTATCAAGAATTAATAGCGATCACTTCCCAAATCTTGGATATTGGTATGCAGCCTGATTGGTTCAGGTTTAGACAATTTCATAGCATTTCAAAGAAAACATGATTGAATTTGAATTTGCTTGAATGAAGAAGTTTTGTCTGGATCCAAAGAACTCTCTGTGCCTAGTGTCAATAGCAGCAGAAGCAATCCCAGACTTGTCAGATTCAAAAAGTGTAATATAGTCTTGATGTTCTTCAGTTTTAATCATGACAATGGCCAGTCTGTCCAAAATAGCAAAGATGACATAAGCAGGGTTCTTGATAGACACCTTCCGAGCTGGACTGAAGGAATTCTATAGATTGAATTTACAAAGAATCCTTACTATTTGTTCCGAGGTTCCTTTAAGGTAGGGTATTGAAATTCTTTTCACATCAGATTGTAGTCTGGTAAAATAATCGTTTTGTTATATCCATTACTTATCTAACTGCTTTTCATTTTACATAATTCATCTAATAAAAAGGGATTAGAAGAGCAAATCAAATGAGCTCTATGTACAAGACTCTTATCCATTATATAAGATAATATCCATTTTCTGTTATGAATAATGGTGGGAGGATGAGTAAATTTATCTGCCAATAAGGTGGGCTTCTAATAAACTAAAAATTCGACATGACCTGTGGGATTATGAATTATTAATTATTGGATTCACATTCAGTTCATATCAGGAGAATACACTCACAGCATGTCTAAGAAAGGTAAAAACAGAACTTGATGGGAGGGGGGGGGGGAGAGTAGACAGGACTTGAGTTGAGGACATAAACTTGTAAATTTTATGCCTCAACTTCAGATCAAGGGGTGCTTAAGGGTTAAAGCTGTATAACTGAGAGGAGATCTCAACATAGTCTTAAAAGGAATGCAGAGAACTGACCAGGGCTTCTGACCTAATGTCCAGTCCTCACCTTCTCGTGGTGCACCCTGTTGGGTATCTACCTGGATACTGATTGAACGACGATGGGCTGGCAATTTGGGATTTAGCCGACCAAATTGTATTCTTATTGGCTTATACCAAAATACAAAATGATGGTACAACATGACAGAATTTCATGCCGGCTGGAACATCGCCCAATTAAACAAGGTTCCCATTGTTTTCACCAGGGAACCATGGTGAACAGCGAAAAGTCAGCTACTGGAACAAACCTGAAAACACACCCCCAACTCAACATCACCAGAGTTAAAGATCTGTACTATCAACATAAGAAGCCTGAATGGCAAAGAAATGGAGCTAGCTTGAGGAATTAGGTAAGTACCAAATCGACATAATAGGGGTGACTGAAACAAAAAAGACAAACACTGGTGAGATCTTTCCGAGCAATAAATAAAAAATGTTATATTCAGGCAATGAGAATCAAGGAAAAGAAGGAGTAGCCATAGTATTCAACACAAACTACTAGGCTAATCTTCTTGAATGGCAGGCAGTCTCAAGTATAGTGATGTGGGCAAATATCAGAATGGGGAACTGGACAACGAAACTTGTGCCTATGGTCCCACAGAAGATTTTACTAAGTAGAAGTGGAGGAATTTTTTGATGTTCAGTTGTGTTTTTTGATTTTTTGATATTTCATTGTGTCAGTTGCTTTAGAAAAAGCAACTGACACAATGAAAAAGGAAAAGTTGGTCCTTTTTGGGGATCTGAATAGCAGAGTAGGAAATGATTGTCAGACATACATAAATATTTTGGGAAAATTTGGAGAAAAGAGCAAAGCTAATAATAATGGCAAATACCTGTTGAATTTCTGCTGAGGATATGGACGACTGTAATAAATTTAGTTTAATCCTTTATCCAAGTGTGAACAAACAAAGTTTGCACCTGAAAGTATCTTCAGGACTGGGGTAAGGTGGTACAACAACGGGCAACTCATTGCAAAGGTGGAACAAGCTGACATCACTCCTATCTCAGTATCTCCCATAATGCAAAACACATCTGTTGCCTCTAAGAACAATCTCTCCGACTTGTAAGAGCTTCTGTGCAGTACTTTTGTGTTCTTCCAGTTGATCCTGTGTGCAGGAGTATCCAGAGTATGGTCTGCTAGGCCTGACTTGCCATAGTGACAATGCCGGATGTATCTTTTGTGTTCGTTGATGCGGATGTTCACAGTTCTTCCTGTTTGACCGTAGTTGGCTTGATTACATGAATAGGTTACTTCGTAGACTCATGGATGTGATAAAAGGGGGGGGGGAATGCTGTCCTTGGGTGAGCAGATAAGGGTTGCTAATTTGCTCCACGGTCTGAATGTGGTGAGCAGTTCATGTTTATTAAGAATTCTTGAAATCTTTTCGGATGTGCCATTAATGTATGGGATGGTGACTGTTTTGTTGTAGTTCTCTGTGGTGGATAGTGGGAGTGGTTTCTTAGGAGCATTTAGTATTTTGATTTTTGTTTATCTTATGGGGATTATAGCCATTGGCAAAGAAGGTGTGGCGTAAGTGAGCCAGTTCAGCAGCAAGAGTATTGTCATTACAACAGATTGCTCTCACTCTATGGGTTAGCGTTTTTAAAATGTCATATTGTTGAGAAGGGTGATGGTGTGACTGTTTGTGTAAATATCTCCCTGTATGTGTGGGTTTTCTAAAAACTGAAAATGATAAGGAACCATCTGGAAGACGTGTGATAAGTGTATCCAGGAAGGGCAGACAGTTATTAGCTTCTAGTTCCATTGTAAAGTGGATTTTTGGATGTTGGCTATTTAAATGCACTAAGAATGTTTTCAATGTCTCTGGGCCAAGTGGCCAAACAGCAAGCACATCGTCAACATAGCACAGCCAAAGTGTTGGTTTGAGAGTAGCTGTATTGATTGCTAGTTTTTCCAGGTGTTCTATGTAAAAGTTCGCTGGGGGGGGCCATGGCTGTCCCATCTATTTGTTTGTATATTTTCCCTTTCTATGTGAAATATCCTGCATGTCTTGTGAATTTGAATAGTTCAAATATATCAGGGGGGAAGTGTGACTTCAGTAGATTGAGGGTTTCTATTAGTGATACATTTGTGAATAGTGGGTGATATCAAAGCTTACTATTAAGTCTGAGCTTTTTAGGGTATGGTGTTGTAAGATGCTTTTTAGGTGGGCTGAATTTTTTTTTTTTTTTCAGATAAAGGGTGCCAAAATCAGGCCTCTAGTCTTTGTGTTACTGCTACAATTTTGTTTAACTAGTCCGTTGATTACACCATGTTGTTCTAGTTTCACGTATTGTCCCCCCCCCCCCACCCCCCCCCCCCCCCACCCCCCCCCCCCCCCACCCCCCCCCCCCCCCACCCCCCCCCCCCCCCACCCCCCCCCCCCCCCACCCCCCCCCCCCCCCACCCCCCCCCCCCCCCACCCCCCCCCCCCCCCACCCCCCCCCCCCCCCACCCCCCCCCCCCCCCACCCCCCCCCCCCCCCACCCCCCCCCCCCCCCACCCCCCCCCCCCCCCACCCCCCCCCCCCCCCACCCCCCCCCCCCCCCACCCCCCCCCCCCCCCACCCCCCCCCCCCCCCACCCCCCCCCCCCCCCACCCCCCCCCCCCCCCACCCCCCCCCCCCCCCACCCCCCCCCCCCCCCACCCCCCCCCCCCCCCACCCCCCCCCCCCCCCACCCCCCCCCCCCCCCACCCCCCCCCCCCCCCACCCCCCCCCCCCCCCACCCCCCCCCCCCCCCACCCCCCCCCCCCCCCACCCCCCCCCCCCCCCACCCCCCCCCCCCCCCACCCCCCATTCAAGAATTCTTAATAAACATGAACTGTCACCACATTCAGACCGTGGAGCAAATTAGCAACCCTTATCTGCTCACCCAAGGACAGCATTCCCCCACCCCCTTTTATCACATCCAGGAGTCTACGAAGTAACCTATTCATGTAATCAAGCCTACTACGGTCAAACAGGAAGAACCGTGAACATCCGCATCAACGAACACAAAAGATACATCCGGCATTGTCACTATGGCAAGTCGGGCCTAGCAGACCATACTCTGGATACCCCTGCACACAGGATCAACTGGAAGAACACAAAAGTACTGCACAGAAGCTCTTACAAGTCAGAGAGATTGTTCTTAGAGGCAACAGAAGCCCTGAAACACACTCCAAATCTCAACAAATATGGCTGTATAAATTTACCTAAACTCTGGGAGACAGTCATCTTAAGAAAAAACTAGTACTGTTTTTTTTTTTCTCTGTTTAGGATACTTGTCTTATGTGATAGCTGCAATTTTTTTTTTCAGATAGAGGGCGCCAAAATCAGACCTCTAGTCTTTGTATTACTGCTACAATTTTGTTTAACTAGTCCGTTGATTACTCCATGTTGTTCTAGTTTCACGTATTGTGACAAACTGTGTTTTTGTGCTCTTAAGATGCTAGTTATAACACTGGAGAAATATCAGCAATAAGTTAATAAATTAATTATTTACTTATTTTTCTGTGTTCTAATATATACTGTTAAAAAATAAACAACATGCATGACGAACACATAAGTCTGTCCACACGTAGACTATAATAAATTTAGTTTAATCCTTTATCCAAGTGTGAACAAACAAAGTTTGCACCTGAAAGTATCTTCAGGACTGGGGTAAGGTGGTACAACAACGGGCAACTCATTGCAAAGGTGGAACAAGCTGATATCACTCCTATCTCAGTATCTCCCATAATGCAAAACACATCTCCTTGCGGATATGTATAATGTTATGCATTAAGGGAAGTGCCACTACCCAGACTAGTTTTGACATTTATTGAGGTCTCTTCAGTGGGAGCCAGGCCCAAGTGGAGATACCAGGCAGAAGCATTAGCTAGGTCATCTCTATCTATAGGAGTTGGCAAACGGTGTGCCACCTTTTTATTAAATTACTCTGGATTTAGAGAAAGATGTTGAAAGTTTATTTTTCACTTGGTTAGACTATAAGAAACTTAGTTTAATCTTTTATGCAAGTGTGAGCAAACAAAGTTTGCACCTGAAAGTATCTTCGGGACTGGGGTAAGGTGGTACAACGCCGGGCAACTCGTTGCAAAGGTGGAGCAAGCTAACATCACTCCAGCTATACATATCTGCAAGGAGATGTGTTTTGCTGTATGGGAGATACTGAGATAGGAGTGATGTTAGCTTGCTCCACCTTTGCAACGAGTTGCCCGGTGTTGTACTAACTTACCCCAGTCCTGAAGATACTTTCAGGTGCAAACTTTGTTTGCTTACACTTGGATAAAGGATTAAACTAAATTTATTATAGTCTACGTGTGGACAGACTTATGTGTTCGTCATGCATGTTGTTTATTTTTTAACGGTATATATTAGAACACAGAAAAATAAGTAAATAATTAATTTATTAACTTATTGCTGATATTTCTCTGGTGTTATAACTAGCATCTTCAGAGCACAAAAACACAGTTTGTCACAATACGTGAAACTAGAACAACATGGTGTAATCAACGGACTAGTTAAACAAAATTGTAGCAGTAACACAAAGACTAGAGGCCTGATTTTGGCACCCTTTATCTGAAAAAAAAAAAAAATTCAGCCCACCTAAAAAGCATCTTACAACACCATACCCTAAAAAGCTCAGACTTAATAGTAAGCTTTGATATCACCCACTGTTCACAAATGTATCACTAATAGTAACCCTCAATCTACTGAAGTCACACTTCCCCCTGATATATTTGAACTATTCAAATTCACAAGACATGCAGGATATTTCACATAGAAAGGGAAAATATACAAACAAATAGATGGGACAGCCATGCCCCCCCCCCAGCGAACTTTTACATAGAACACCTGGAAAAACTAGCAATCAATACAGCTACTCTCAAACCAACACTTTGGCTACGCTATGTTGACGATGTGCTTGCTGTTTGGCCACTTGGCCCAGAGACATTGAAAACATTTTTAGTGCATTTAAATAGCCAACATCCAAAAATCCACTTTACAATGGAACTGGAAGCTAATAACTGTCTGCCCTTCCTGGATACACTTATCACACGTCTTCCAGATGGTTCCTTATCATTTTCAGTTTTTAGAAAACCCACACATACAGGGAGATATTTACACAAACAGTCACACCATCACCCTTCTCAACAATATGACATTTTAAAAACGCTAACCCATAGAGTGAGAGCAATCTGTTGTAATGATAATACTCTTGCTGTTGAACTGGCTCACCTACGCCACACCTTCTTGGCCAGTGGCTATAATCCCCATAAGATAAACAAAAATCAAAATACTAAATGCTCCTAAGAAACCACTATCCACCACAGAGAACTACAACAAAACAGTCACCATCCCATACATTAATGGCACATCCGAAAAGATTTCAAGAATTCTTAATAAACATGAACTGCGCACCACATTCAGACCGTGGAGCAAATTAGCAACCCTTATCTGCTCACCCAAGGACAGCATTCCCCCCCCCCTTTTATCACATCCAGGAGTCTACGAAGTAACCTATTCATGTAATCAAGCCTACTACGGTCAAACAGGAAGAACCGTGAACATCCGCATCAACGAACACAAAAGATACATCCGGCATTGTCACTATGGCAAGTCGGGCCTAGCAGACCATACTCTGGATACCCCTGCACACAGGATCAACTGGAAGAACACAAAAGTACTGCACAGAAGCTCTTACAAGTCAGAGAGATTGTTCTTAGAGGCAACAGAAGCCCTGAAACACACTCCAAATCTCAACAAATATGGCTGTATAAATTTACCTAAACTCTGGGAGACAGTCATCTTAAGAAAAAACTAGTACTGTTTTTTTTTTTTCTCTGTTTAGGATACTTGTCTTATGTGATAGCTGCGATTTTTTTTTTCAGATAGAGGGCGCCAAAATCAGGACTCTAGTCTTTGTGTTGCTGCTACAATTTTGTTTAACTAATCCATTGATTACACCATCTTGTTATAGTCTCGCGTATTGTGACAAACTGTGTTTTTTAGTGCTCTGAAGATGCTGATTATAACACCAGCGAAATATGAGCAATAAGTTAATAAATTAATTATTTACTTATTCTTCTGTGTTCTAATATATACCGTTAAAAAATAAACAACATTATTATAGTCTAACCAAGTGAAAAATAAACTTTCAACATGGACGACTGGTTATTACTAACACCATATTCCAACATAAAAATGTGCACAAATTCCCATGGAGAATAGAGGCAAGGAATAAGAAAAGTCTCATTGACTGTGTTATTGCTGATATTGATGTTTTCTTCCTGGTGCAGGACACTAGAGTGTATAGAGGATTTGAAATTGGAAGTGATCACTATTTAGTCTTGAGCAGGATGAAATTGAATTTCATATTGAAAAGAATAACATATAAGAAAGTTCTAAAGCAAATAAAAGTTGAGCAGCTCTCAGATGTGGACTAGAATATAAAAACATGATTGAAGAAAATATTAAAGAGTTTGAGAACAGGTACCAAACCTTGGGGATTCAGTGGCAAGTCCTGAAGAAAACCCTGATTGATTCAGCCAGAGAGGCATGTGGTGAGGTTGTCTGCAAGGATAGAAAAATCAGAACTCCATGGTGGACACAGGAAGTTAAAGAGGCAGTGAAGGAAAAGAAGAAAGCATATCAAAAGTTCCTAGCAAACAAGTCAGCTTGTGCTCTTAGGGAATACAGAAACAAATGTAATTAAGCTAAACACTGTGTAAAACTAGCTAAACAAAAGTCATTGGAAGACTTTGGCAAGAACGTAGAAAATAAATATCAAGAAGGTGGCAAAATATTCTGCAGGTTGATGAAGAAGCTTAGAAATGAAGGAAAGATAATAAAGGTGACATGAAAAATGAGAGGAAAAGATATCCTTGAAGTATGGAGTAATTACTTCGAAAAATTGCTAAATGAAACAAGCATTGATAGCACAGTGATGCAAAATACTCAACAGGCATACAGTCAGGAATACATATCCATACTTGAAGTATAAAAAGCCATCAAAGGCTTGAAATAGAGAAAGGCAGCAGGAGTAGATGATATTCAACCAGAAATGCTGAAGTATTATTATTATTATTATTATTATTATTATTACCACCCCAAGAACTCATGGAATCAAAGACTCATCTGGGAGGTCCTTTTATCACACACATAGCTCATCATACCATGTTTTAAACACATTCAAACTCTTTGCAGACACCACATTCTCAGGCTAGGCATTCCAATCATTCACAATTCTGCACGAAAAAAACCTGCCTCTCACTCCCCTACTCACACCCTCTTTATGCAGTTTCCAGGGATGCACTCTGGTTCTCCCCTGATCTCCCACTATTCTCTGTAAAACTTCTCCAGCATTGATCCTATAACAACCCCTTACTAATAGGTCTCTATCATATCTCCCCTCTTCCTCGTGTCCACCAGACTCAGCAAATTACATCTTCTCAATCTTTCCTCATACCCGACATTCCATAGGTCAGAAACTACCTTAGTCATTCTCCTTTGGACCCTTTCCAACATCTCTTCATCCTTCTGAAAACCCAGTGACCAAATCTGTGCACAATAGCCCATGTGTGGCCTAATCAGAGCCTTATACAACGGAACAAGAATCTCCCTACTTCTACACGTCAGTGTCCTCTGCATCATTCCCAGAAGCCTTTGTGTTGTCTTCACAATTTTGGCGATGTGTTCCCTAAATTTTAGATCCTTATCCACTATCACCCCAGATCTCTTATTTTCTCTACCTCCAACAATATATTCTCACCTAGCATAAATTCTGCATCCCATCTTTGTTGTCCAAATTTTAAAACCTTACATTTTGCAACATTGAACTCACATCCTCATTTCCGTGCCCAATCACTCAATCTATTCAAGTCTTCCTGTAAGGCCACATCTTCACTACACTTCATGGTTCGTCCCAACTTTGCATCATCTGCAAACAACTAAATATCTCCATCCAAATCTTCACCTATATCATTAATATACAAGTTAAACATCAATGGACCTAAAACAGACCCCTGAGGCACTCCACTAGTGACCTTCCTTTTCCTGGATATCGCTCCTCCATACAGAACTTGTTGATACCTATCAGATAGCCAGTTTCCAATCGAATGCACCAATCTAATATCGAACCCTATCTGCTCTACTTTGACTTTCAACCTATCATGAGGTTCTCTATCAAAAGTCTTTGTGAAATCCAAGTATATTACTGTGTATCCTTTTCCTCTGTCCAAGGAAGCAGTCACTTTATTGAAATAAGTAAGTAGATTGCTCAAACATGACCTCCTTTTAGCAAATCCATGCTGTCCATCAAAGATAATACCATTGTTATCAACCCAATTCTGGATCCTAGTTCTCACAAGCTTCTCCAACAACTTAACCACAACACCTGACACACAGATAGGCCTATAATTTGATGCTTGAGTTCGATCGCCTCCTTTATGAAGTGGCACAGTCTTGCCCTCCTTCCACTCCTTAGGAACTTGACCGAGTGCAAGACTCATATTAAAAAAATATGTCAAGGCAGATGTCAACTCCCTGGCATATTCTTTCAGAATACATGGTGATATATTATCAAGTCCCACAGCCTTATTAACATCTATATTTATGAATTTAGGGACACAAAACACACGTGTTGAAAAGATTATTTTACTGATTAATAATAAAATAATAACTTGAGTTTCAACCCTTGTATTGAGGTCATCATCAGAAGGATACATATGTATAAGAACCAAGCTACATGCTGTTGCACTCTATACAGGTAAATTACATCTACGTTGTTAACTAATCTTTTTTCTTAGCCTATCCTCTAGTGATTAAAAAAAAAAAAATACCAATAAAAACTACAATAAACTCTGCTAAAGTCCTCACGTACTAGGATTCTTCTGGAATTATACAGTTTATATTGTTATACTACGATTATCTTCTGGATTTGTACAGGTTGCTATTGAATGTTGAGGAAAAAAAAAAACTTCACCAAGTCTTCTTGTATTGAGATTTTTCTTCGTGGTTGCTATGAAGGTTGCAGATTGGTCCTCCACATTCTTGGAATTGTTAGACCATCATTTTTATTCAGATTTGGATCATGTTTGAGCATTTCACGTGCTTCCTTGAATTTCCGCTCGAACCAGGTTGTGCGGTGTAGGGACTTGGTACCTTTCCAATCAATTCTATGGTATGTTTGGAGTGCGTGGTCAGAAAGACCAGTTTTTCCAAAATGGAGATATTTTATGTGTCGTTTGTGTTAATCCTTTCTGATTGGGATGGTTCGCTCTGTTTACCCTATGTATGGTATGTTACATGTGCAATCTATTTTGTAAACCCCTGGATGGGCTAAGTTGGCAGGGGATCCTTGGAAGAACTGAGTAAGTGTTTTAATTTTGTCAGGGATTTAAAGGTGATTTTGATGTTGTATTTGTGTAGTGTTCTGTCTATTTTTTCAGAAATGCCTCTAACATATGGTATAGCAATAGCATTATTGAAATCTTTTTTGTTATTAGTGGTATCTTTGTGGAGGATCTTGTGAATGGTTTTTATACTGTATCCATTTTTTATAAAGGTATGTTTGATGGTCTCATATTCATGGTTAAGAGCTTGTTCATTTGAACAAATGGTTTGAGCTCTGTGTTTTAGGGTGCTTATAACCCCTAGTTTTTGTGTTGGATGGTGATAAGAAGTTTTGTGTATGTACTAGCCTGTGTGTGTAGGTTTGAAGTAGACTGAGAAGGAGAGACAGCCTGAAGGAAGATGTGTGACTAGTGTGTCTAGGAAGAGAAGAGAAGAGAGTTGTTTTTTTCTATTTCAATGGTGAATTGGATGCGCTTGTGTTGTTTGTTCAGGTGACTAAGGAATGTATCTAGTGCTTCGCGGCCATGGGGCCAAATGGTGAAAATATCATCGACGTATCTGAGCCAACTTTTGGGCTTTAGCACACCGATTCTAGACCTCATTACTGAAAGTCTTCCATATAAAAGTTTGCTATTGGGGGGGGGGGGGAAGTGGTGAGCCCATGGCTGTACCCTCTTTTTGAAGGTAAAAATTGTTTTGCCACACGAAATATCTGGAGCGGAGTACGTGGGCAAAGAGGACCGTGATGTCGTGTGGAAATATGTTCTGTAAGAGTAAGATAGTATCATTGATTGGGACATTGGTGAAAAGGGAAGTTATGTCAAAGCTGACTAATAGATCTTGGTCATTGAGTGTTTAATTTTGTTTATGAATTGTTGTGTATTTTTTTTTTAGCACTAGAGGGCAGGCTAAGAAAAAAGATTAGTTAACAATGTAGATGTAATTTACCTGTATAGAGTGCAACAGCATGTAGCTTGGTTCTTATACACATA
This sequence comes from Typopeltis vanoorti, assembly GCF_054136105.1. Taxonomy (NCBI): domain Eukaryota; kingdom Metazoa; phylum Arthropoda; class Arachnida; order Uropygi; family Thelyphonidae; genus Typopeltis; species Typopeltis vanoorti. The sequence continues at coordinate 80,886,336 of NC_143567.1, forward strand.
TATCCTTCTGACGATGACCTCAATACAAGGGTCGAAACGTCAAGTTATTATTTTATTATTAATCAGTAAAATAATCTTTTCAACACGTGTGTTTTGTGTCCCTAAATTCATAAATATGAATTCTGATCACCGTGTAACCTTAAAAGAAAGAGTTATTAACATCTAGTTTACTCAACTCCCCATACACCTCTTGCTCACCTTTAGTCAGTCTCTCCTCCCCATCATCAACTGCTCTCAATCCCTCCATGAAGTCACATTCACAAGATTGAAAGATCTTTATGAACTGCTCATTAAGTATCTCCACCACACATTCTGCATCAGCTGTCTTTATACTATTTTCTCCAATCAATGTCATCCTTCCATAATTATGCTTTCTTTTGCTGGCTACATATCGAAAGAACTCCTTAGGATTCTTTTTGGCTTCATTAGCTAACTGCTGTTTATACGTCTCTTTAGCTACCCTCACCAACCAAGTCACCCTCCTTGCTTGGTCTTTGTAGACCTCATGGAATTGGTTATTTCCGCTTCTCTTATACTGCCTCCACAATGCCCTTTTTCTCTGTATCGCATACTTAATCTCTTTATTCATCCATCTCACTCCCACCTTATTTAACCTTCTCACCCTTGGAATACATTTAGACATTGCATCTACTAAACAGTTTTTGAAAATCCCCCAAGCTGCATTGATCTCTTTTCCAGCTAACTCCTCATTCCACGCTACACCCACAAGCTGTCTCCTGAGCTCTTCATAATCACTCCCCCCCCCCTTGTAGTTCCACATATACCCTTTTCTCACAGAGGTCCTCGCACTACTGGCAACCACCCAGGTAATCACCTCATGGTCACTCTCACCAATTGGCGGATGATTTGACACTTCATTTACAATTACATCCTTTGATGAGATGACCAAATCCAAGACCCTCAATCCTTGTGTGCTCTCAGTTACATACTGGTTGAGATAGTTATCCCTCAAAAACTCAAGAAACTCATTTTCTTTACTTCCATTTGCTATCTCATCATTCCAGTCTATATTGCCATAATTAAAATCACCCATAATGATTACCATTTTCTTATTTAATTGGCTAATTTGATTGTACATTTCATTTTCACCACCATCCACATTACCTGGTCTATAACGACATCCCATCAAGTATTTGATTCTATTCACCTCTATCTCACACCATACTGCCTCAAAACCACTGGCACTATTTCCCTCTTGCATCTCCACTTTATATGGACATAACTCTTTCTCTATCATCAATAACACTCTCCCTCCCTTTTTACCTCCTCTGTCCTCACGAAACACATTCCCTTCCATCTCTATTCCTGTCAGGATGTCATCCTCTTCCAACTATGTCTCATTTATTCCGACAATCTTTGGGTGAACATTTGCAATTAGTGCAACCATTTCATCTGCCTTGTTTCTTATACTACTAGCATTTCTATACAAACACAACAGCTCATTTCTGATCTACAGCTAGTTCCACTGATACTACCACTCACTCGATGTGATCTCTCCATGCTTGACTGGGGCCATTTCCCTTTCTGCTTCTTCATTTTAAACTCCTTTTCAATTCCAACTGTTTCCTCTTGATCTCTGGTCATCTCATTCCTTTTCCTGCCTACACATTCTCACCTCCTCTTGGAGCATCCACCTTTCTCATGCTGTGTACCCCTGTCCACCCTGAGCCTTCCCATTTCCCTGCTCCTCTTGCACACCCATTCTCTCATTTTCTATACTCATACCACTCACTTCCCCATTCATAACCACCTCTTCAATCTCTCCTGTCTTTCTCTCCCACATGACTTCCCACTCAATCTGATTCATTCTCTCTGTTCACTTCTCTACCTTCCAGCAGCAGTCTCTCCAAGCGACTCACACCATAACCACTCAAATGCAGTCCATCGCTTCTATACAGCTCACTTCGTCCCTCAAACTCATTCCACACATTAACAAACTGTACTCCCATCTCCTCACACATTTCAGCCAGCATATCATTCATAATCCTTGCTCTCCGCCTCATTTCACCACAGTCATACCTAGGCAACACGCTAACTACCCTTCCTGTCACACTATTCTGTTTTATCCTTCTAAGCAGCCTCCTGATATCCATTCTGACACCTCTTCCACTCTCAAATCATTTGTACCTATTAATACTATTAACTCTTTTGCTCGCTCCTGCCTCATATCCTACCTCATATCCTGAATTTTCTTAATTTCATTCTGCATCCATTTCATTTCCTTCCTCATCCAATCCATAGTTCAGAAGGCCTGGACAGAGGGACAAATTCCTGATGATTGGAGTTGAGCTCTCATAGTACCCATAGATTAAAAGGGAAATAAAACTGAATGTCAGAATTACAGAGGTAAGATTTATACTTGAGAAACAGTTGAGAATTGTGAAATTAAAGCTTGGTGAAGAACAAGCTCGATTCAGGCCAAATAGATGCTGTCAGGATTAGATCTTCACTTTACGACAAATAGTTGAGAAATCATGGGATTATAACAAAGATCTGTATTTAAGTGTTGTAGATCTGGAAAAGGCATATGACAAGGAACAAGAGAGAAGCTATTCAGTATGCTACAGTTATATGGTGTCAATGGGGCATTATAATCGAGCAATACTTAGTCTTTATTTGAGTAGTAAGTCAGCAGTTAGAATTGAAGGAAATACAGGAAAATGGTTTAATGTTAAATCTGGTGGGAGACAAGGATGCACATTATCACCTCTGTTATTCATTATCTATATGGATCACATTATGAAGGAAAGAGGTATTATTTAGACATGATATCAAAATTGGAGATGTTAATGCGGCCAATGTTATACTTCTAAATAAATCTGCTACAAGATTCCATGATTAAATTGAATAACTGTTGTAATAGATATGGTATTGAGGTCAGCAATAAAAAGACAAAGACAATGAAAATAGGCAGAATCGTTGAAAATGTCAATTTCATTGTGAACGGAGAACTTGTGGAACAAGTAAAACATTTCAGCTACTTAGGCACGATTTTTAGTGAAGATGGTAAATTAAATATGGAAATAGACAACAGAATCAACAAAGATGATATGGTAGGAAGTCAACTGAATAAATTCATATGGAATAAGAGAGAAATTAGTCGAAACACTAAATCAGCTGTATACAAAACAGTGTTCAAACCAGTTTTAACTTATGGATCTGAGAGCTGGGTCAGAAGTAAAACACTTGACCAAAGACTAGAGACCACAGATATGAGAGTTCTGTAGAAAGATTAGCGGCATGAACAGATGGCATCAATGGCAATATCATATTAAAAATGAGGATATTAGGAAAGAACTTGACCCTGTCAGCATCCAGGAGTGCGTTAGCAGAGCTAATCTCAGGCAGTATGGTCACTTAAACAGAATGGGCGAGGAAAGACTAGCAAAACAAGTGTTCTCTGCCAGGTTGGCAAGAAAACGTCCCAGAGGAAGACCAAGATATAGCTCGATTGATATGGTACAATGTATCTTAGACGATAGAAATATAAGATCTGATAATGATAATAGTGGGGTCTTGACAAGTAACATACTGATTTGGAGGAAAATTGTAGGTAGGAAGTGAGTAATGATATAAATATTTCATGTAGTACTATCATATCATGTACAACTCTTGAGGGTACATGACAGGAATTTGATGATGATGATTTGCGATCCATCAAATGAAGTGTAAGAATTTTATGCCACACTAGAAAAATTTTTATATTAGAGTTAAGAATTTTATATGATTATCAGGAGCAATATAAATATAAAAATAGGGAAAAACAATAATAACCTAAATTCAGTGGGAAGGTTTGGATTTTAGAATGCATTTTTAGAGTCACTTATGTCATATTACTGAATTTATTTTGCGCATGTAAACAAGCAAAACATTAATAACACTTTATTTACAAATATTTCAACTTGAAACTAACAAGTAGTTATCAGCACGGGAATAGTTAAACAAGGTAGATATCTTTTTAAATAATTTAATGTTAACATTCTGCCTTGTAGACTGTTCCCACTCTGATGATGACTTGTTAGTTACAAGCTGAAAAAGTTGTAACTGAAGTGTTATTAACATTCCAGTGTTTATGTGTTAAATCATTTGATTGGGCAAGAGAAATGAGAGAGAGTGGAAAAAGATTGCTTAATTACTTACTGAAGTAGACAGACTTTTTACATTGAACTCTAATAAAAAGAAACATCTTATCATAGAGAAGTCTAATGACCAGACCTTTCATGAAATAGTTTATATACAAATAAGAGATTTTTTTGTAAATAATGTAGCAGTTTTAGTACAGGAAGTGATGAGCGAATGGTGAGATCTAAAACTGTAATGGAAAAGAAATAAACTAATTAAACAAAAGTTTAATGCAATAAACCTATAAAATTTAAAACCTGTAAAAAGAAGATATGAAGTTGCTTTGCATAAGAATCTTCAAGTGAAATCAAAGAGCAAAGAGGGAGAAGAAGACCTAAATGAGATTAATCCAATACTAAGAAATACTATAATTAACATTTACCATGAATAATCGGAATTATTTTCCATGCAAGATATGACAGATTTTCAAAAGAAACTTCAGTGTACTAATAAAATGCAGAGGGAAAAAAAATACTATTATAAAAAAAAATTCAATAGAATACTCAAAACTTAGTAGAAGTATATAGTTGATATGAGGTATTTAAAACAAGATAAGTATTAGTACTAAGAGAGGATATTTTTGTGTGTATATCTTTAATAATACCAGTTTCTATGGTATTATTAAATTATATAAAATAATATAAATAATATAAAACTGGTATTATCTTTAATAATACCAGTTTCTATGGAAATTCACTTTACACTGTTTTTGTATGATTGATGTGTTTTTTGGTACAAATTTAGTTTCTCTGTCTTGTATCTGACTGCAGTCATATCCATCATGATGGTCTCTGGGAAACTAGCATGTTGTTGTTGTCCAGCCTTCCATCATTTAAGGGATGCCTTAGTGTGTGTCTCCCATGATGTCTTCTAACTCCATGCAGATACCCATATGATAATAATAATTATTATTATTTTGAAGGGTTGTATATTGGATTGACACTGGTGAGATTTTTCATATGGTGGAAGGAGGAAGGAACAAGGACAAGTGGCCATCCCTGGAAGTCGCAAAAGGAGGTAGGTAAGTAAGAGAGTAAGAAGTAAGTTTTTTGCATGGAGAGTGGCTGGAGTATGTAATGCATTGTCTGAGAGGGTGATGAAAGCACCGATAGTGGATGAGTTTAAGGAATGGTACAATAGACTTTATGTTATCTACGACGGATCTTCTATGATGAGTCTTGTGACTACATGGAAGTCAATAATAATAATAATTATTATTATTTTAATTTTTAATAACTTTTTTGACTATTATTATTATTATTATTATTATTATCTGAGACCTTCAGGGAGTCAAGGACTCATCGAGGAAGGCCATAGATCACCCAGTTGTCATATCCTCCCTTAAATTCATTCACACCAGATGTATTCACTACCCCTAAAGGCAAACTATTCCACTCACTCACTACTCTATGAGAGAAAAACCTAGCTCTTACCTTTTCTTCAGTGAGAACAAACTTATCTTCCATGGATGCCCCTGTGTTCTCTCCCCACCTAACATATAATGAAAAATTTCATCAGATGATATCCTATAACACCCATTCAGAATTTTTTAGACCTCTGTCATATCACCCCTATTCCTCCTTTTAACCAGAGTATCTAATCCACATACTCACAATCTGTCCTCATAATCTAAATCCCATAATATGGATATAATCTTTGTAACTCTTCTTTGCACCCTTCCACAGCTTCTTTATTCCTTTGGAACCCAGGAGACCAAATCTGCATCCAGGTGTGGTCTTATCAAAGCCTTATAAAGAGGCAAAATGACTTCCCTATCCTTACATGTCAAGGTTTGCTTCAACATCACAATTATCCTTTGAGTTGTATTTGCAACTTTTGCTGTGTGACCTTTAAACTTCAAATTGCTATCCACCATTACACTAAGATCCCTAGCCTCATCAGTTTCTTGTAGCATAATCCCGCTAATCTAATATGCCACCGGAAATCTCATCATGCCAAAATGCATAACTTTACACTTACTAACATTAAACTGAAAGCCATTTTCGTTTACCCAAATTTCCAGCATGTTCAATTCATTTTGTAAGTGCTTGCTATCATTATAATCCCTGATTGCTCCACCCACGGCATCATCGGCAAGCAATTGCACATCTCCTGTTGAACCCTTCCTAATGTCATTAATGTATAGATTGAACAACAATCACCCAAAGGACTGAACCCTGAGGTACACCACTGCTCACCTTCAATCTGACAGATTCACACCCACCATATACAAATTTCTGATATCTGTCTGTTAACCATCCAGTGATCCAAGTCAAGAATTTATATTACAACCCATATTCTCCAGTTTATGCAACAGCCTTTTGTATGGTATCCTTCAAATGCCTTGCAAAATCCAGCATTATCATAGTTATCCATTTCCTTTATCCAAATTGGCCATACCATTATATGAAATATAAACAAATTGTTAAAACATGACCTTCCTTTAGTAAACCCATTCTGCTTCTTGCAGAGTATAGCTTGTTTTCCTATCCATTTCTGTATGCAAGTTCTTACCGACTTCTCTAAAATCTTCGCTACCACACCAGAGATACAGATAGGTCGGTAGCTAAACACATCAGTTTTTGCACCACCCAACTACAATGGAACTATTATACATTCCTGTGGTATCATTCCTGAGCTGAGACTCATTATACAAACTTGTGAAAGATCTAGCCAGTTTTTTTGAATGTATCTTTAGCATACATGCTGATATTCCATATATCCCCTATTGACAAATTCTTATCCACGTTATGCAACAGTTCTTTAACTTCACTTTCCTGCACCTCTAACTCTTCATCCAATGTAGCAGTATCACTGTGCACCATGTTACATACATCTGGTTGATATATCTTAGCAAAGTGAGCACTCATTAAGTGAATAATCATTAGATTCTGACACTAGAGTACTATCTGCATTCAGTAAAATTATTCTTCCACATTAATTCTTTCTTTTGCTTGTGACAATGCTAAAAGTTTTTTGATTTTTTTTTTAATGTTGGGCCTATACATGGGAGGTTGGTTGATCAATCTATAGTACATTAGTACCGTATATGGGTAGTGGGTTGGGAAAGGAGGAACTTGTTTACATTTGATTTAAAAGACTGTATATTGTATTCCTTGGGAAACACAACAGGGGGGAAGACAGTTCCACAATACAGCAGTTGCAGGGATGAAGGAGGAAGAAAAGAAACTCGTTCTGTTGGTTTCAAGGTGCACTGTGTTGAGCAGCAGCTGCATGTGTTTCAATGAGCTTAGTACTAAGTGGGGGAATTATTGATACTATTTTAGATAAGCATTGTAGAAATATTTATAGAATACACATATTGCAGAAACCAGACATCTGTGTGAAAGTGGGAGGAGTGAGTTGGTAAGAGATATGTCATTAATAAGTCTAATTGCTCTCCTCTGTATTGAATCAAGCATTTTGAGGGAACTTTTAGGGGCCCCCACTCCAAATGTGAAAGCAATATTCAGTAACTGGGCAGATTTGTGATTTGTATAAAGTTAACAGCTGTTCAGAGGTGAAGTAACATCTTGAGCAAAATAGAAATCCTAGTTTTTTGGAAGCTGAAGATGCAATGGTTATGATATATTTATGTATTGCCTTTAGCCTGCATAGCCAAATAGCCAATTTTTTTTATACTCCAATTTAGCTTTCCGCACAATACTTGTTACTTTTTCTGGCCTGTACTTGATATATTTCATAACTCCTCTAAAAGTCATCCCTCGACTTACGTCGGGATTCCGTTCCATCTGACAGGACGTAAGTCGATACATTAAATCAACAGAGTTATAGGGGTTGGGGATTTAACCATAATAAGTATACGTCATTTTAATTTTTAAACCTTATTATAATACGGTACTGTGTGTTACTGCTACTATAAAACAGGAGAATAATCACCCAAATCTTCCTCCATAATCACATCTTCATTACCTTCCCTATGTGGAGGACCAGGCTGTGGCTCTTGTGCTGTTACCTTTGTTTTTTTTATGAAAATGTCCAATGTGCTTTGCTTACTTCTCTTCTTCTTTTCATCATTAATTTGTTTATAGCAAGTAAACACGTCATGTACTTTTGTTTCTAATAATAATGAAGACATGGACCCTAATGTCTTCAACCATTTTGAGAACATCACTAACTGCATAGAACATTTCTGCAATACCCTTCACTGTAAATTGTTTAACTACCTCCTCTTATTTCTCTTTTCCTTTTCTTGTTCTTTCTTTTCTGCAACGTATTGTTCCTCCAGTTCGACCAATTCTTCATTGGTCAATTCTTCAAGGGTAATTTCTATGAGTTGAATTATGTCATCATCATTCACTTTGAGATTTAGATTGTTTGCTAGGCCCACTATTTCTTCACTCAATTTATGAAGGTCTTCATTTTTTAAAAAAACTTCCAAAATCATGCACAAACCTTTTTTAATGTATTTTTCCAATATGTCACTCATACATTAAAAGACACTTCGTTCCAAGCCACGGCAATATTTTTAATAACATGATAAATATTGAATGCTTTCCAGAATTGCATGAGAGTCTGGTCATTTCCTTTAGTTGCAGAAATGGCTTGTGAAAAAGTTCTCCATAGATAATAAGCCTTAAACACTGCAAGAACTCCTAGATTCATCAGTTGAATCAGTGAAGTAGTGTTTGGAGGGAGAAACATGACGTTTCTCCCTCCAAACTTAGTGAACTTAGTGAAGATCGCCGATATAAGACGGATGATCTGGAGCATTATCCTGAATTAATAAAATTTTAAATTCTACATTTTCTTCACACAATAGCTTTCCATTTCACTCACATAACAACTGATTAAGGCAACTGCAAACAATTTTCGAGTTACCCACGACTTCTTATTGCTCCGATAATGAACTGGAAGAGTATGCTTGCTAATGTTTTTGAAGGCTCATGAATTCTCACTGTGCCATATTGCAAATGGTTTCAGTTTATATCCAGTCTCATTATTCCCTAACAGAATCATAATATGGTCTTTAAGAGCTTTGAAACCAGGTATAGATTTTAGCTTTTTGTGTATGAATGTCCGCTGGAGCATTTTTTCCAAAACAAGGAGTCTCATCCATATCAGATATTTGCTGTGGCATATAATTTTCCTCCATGATAATTTTATCTAATTTTTCCACAAATTCCTTGGCAGCCTTCTCATTGGCATTTGTAGATTCACCATATATGAGTATGAGTATTTTCATATTATGCAGTACAAAATGCTGCTTGAATCTCATGAACCAACTGGAAGAAGCATTGAATTCATAGTCGTAATTGGGTCCTTCTTTCTCCTTCCACATGTTGAAGAGATTTAGTGCCTTAGCTGTTATGGTCATAGTGCTCAGGGTTTGCACTTTTGGTTCAGGTCCTCTATTCATTATTTAAATTAAGGGGATATTAAATCCCACATTGTTTTAAAACCGAATAAGAAACTCAAAGATTGGAATCAGAGAGTTTCATGCCGAATATAGTATAGTAAACTATAAAAGTATCGGTGACTACTAGCGTGAGCTAATGCAAGTAGTCCAAGTACGTAGTACAAACTCGGGCAACTCGCAGCAAATGTGGTAAAGTTCTGATCGCTATTCTTGGTATTTTCCATAATGTAAAACACATTTCCTAGGAAATGTATGCTGTTATTACATTATGGTGGGAGGTCACTAACCAGACCGGTTTCAGCCTTTATTGAGGCTTCATCAGTGAGTAGCTAGACCAAATTAATACCAAAGCGTATAGCGAAAAGAACTTATATACTCTGGTATACGAGTTGTCAAAAAGGTGCACCGATTAAGTTACTTAAATATAAAGAGCCAATAAGCTTCATTTTCGGCGATATAAACATTATTTAAATTAAGGGATATTAAATCCCACATTGTTTTAAAACCGAATAAGAAACTCAAAGATTGGAATCAGAGAGTTTCATGCCGAATATAGTATAATAAACTATAAAAGTATCGGTGACTACTAGCGTGAGCTAATGCACGTAGTCCAAGTACGTAGTACAAACTCGGGCAACTCGTAGCAAAGGTGGTAAAGTTCTGATTGCCATTCTTCGTATTTTCCATAATGTAAAACACATTTCCTAGGAAATGTATGCTGTTATTACATTATGGTTATTACTTTCATGATACAAGTAGCTTTTCCATATTACGGATAGGTCCTTGTTGTTGCTTCGCCACTATCGTCAATTTAATGGAAGCAGATCCTTTCATAGCCTCTATGATTTTATCCTTATTTTTCAAAATGGTCATCACTTTAGAATGAGACCATTCAAAGTCATGTGCGATCACATTGACAGGCTTACCAGCTTCATGTTGCTTTATAACTTACAACTTCATTTCAAGATCAATTGCTCATCTCCTTTTTCTGTGATTCTTCACTAAATTTTTTGATTGGGCATGTAGGGGCCATCCTGCACAAAATATCATGAAATATTTAACAATAAATAGACAAATAACCTATTTCTCAAATACAAAATCAACAGAGGAACTGTTGAAGACACGTGCCGACTGCCGAGGGAAGTTGCCACTGAATGTGCTGTTGCTAAACAGAAACCTTTTTACTTTTCGCTTGCTTGCATCTTGTTCGAAAGTATAGCCAAAAATGTTATTTATTCCCTTATGTGATTACGGACATATCTTCAAATGAACGTAAGTCAAAGGATAACTGTATTCTTATGATATTCTTTAAACATCATATTCTTCTTGTACATGTCTTGCTTAATAAAGTTGTACATTCATTTCACTCCCAACCTATTTATTCTTCAGACACTAGGGATACATTCAGATACTGCCTCATTTAAGCACTTTTCCAAAGATTCCCATGCATTGTTGATGTTTTTCCCATTCAGTGACCGATACGTTGGCATCAGTGACAGTTATTATTAGTATTATTATTATTGAAAACAATCATAAAATGAGTAATACATGATATTTGATCTTTTAATATGAGAAAAATATAAGAAACCTTTGAAAATAAAGATATGAATATTATTGAGAAGAGCTTTGGCAATATTAGGGTCATTGCTGTTTAACTTGTATATTGATGATATTGGTGAAGACATGGGTGGAAATATTCAGTTGTTTGCAGATGATGCAAATTTGGGACGAACCATGAAGAGTAGAGAAGATGTTGTGGCCTTACAAGAAGACTTGAATAAATTGAGTGTTTGGGAATGGGGATGTGAGTTCAATGTTGTAAAATGTAAGGTTTTAAAATATGGAAAACAAAAATGGGATGCAGAATTTATGCTTGGTGAGGATATATTGTTGGAGGTGGAGGAAATAAGAGATCTGGGGGTGATAGTTGATAAGGATCTGGAATTTAAGGGAGACATAGCCAAAATTGTGAAGACAAACAAGAGCTTCTAGGAATGATGCGGAGTACACTGACTTGTAGAAGGGAGATTCTTGTTCCGTTGTATAAGGCTTTTGATTAGGCCACACATGGACTATTTGTGCCGAGATTTGGTCACCTGGTTTTCAGAAACACAAAGAGATCTTGGAAAGGATCCAGAGGTGACTGACTAAGATAGATTCTAACATCTGGAATGTTGAGTATGAGAAAAGATTGAGAAGATGCAACTTACAGAGTCTGGTGGACAGGAGGAAGGGGGGAGATATGATAGAGACCTACAAGTTAATAAGGGGTTTGTTATAGGATCAATGCTGGAGAGGTTCTACAGAAAATAGTGGGAGATCAGGGGAGAACCAGAGGTCATCCCTGGAACTGTATAAAGAGTGTGTGAGTAAGGGAGTGAGAAGCAGGTTTTTTTTATGCAGAATTGTGAATGATTGGATTGCCTTGTCTGAGAGTGTGGTGTCTGCAGAGAATTTGGGTGTGTTTAATGCATGGTATGATGAGCTGTATGTATGATAAAAGGACCTCCTAGATGAGTCTTTGACTCCATGGGATCTTGGGTAATAATAATAATAATAATAATAAAGTAAAGGGTGATAAAATAATCATATTTTGAAATGAAATAATAATCAGAATTTAAGTATTTTGTGAAGATCTTTGCAGTGGCAAATAGAGAAATTTAGAGGCAATCAACATGAAGAATTGTGAATTAGATATGCCAAAAGTTACAAAAGAAGCGATTGAGGCAGTCTTGAAAACAATGACATAGGGAAAAGCTCTTGACAAAGATAGTATTCAGGAGAAATTGTTGAAATTTGGAATGAATGTAGTGCCAATAATCCCTTCACATTTTGTTTAAAACAGGTGGGGAATGCAAGCATGAAACAGTGCATTAATAATAATTACTTACAAAAAAGGTGAAAAATAAAATCAGAAATTGTAGACTCATTAGTTTATTATCAGCAGTATATAAAACATTTAGAAAATAAATAAATAATACAATAATGCATCAGCTTTACTATATACAGTTACGTAGCATGTAGGGTTTTAGTGTAATTACAGTACCATTGATCATATCCATACTCTTAGTCAAATTTTAGAAAATCAAGCATATATAGTAAACCTCTCTTTTTGCCTTTGTGAACCTCTCTTTTTTTAAAAAAAAAGCATTTAATTCCATTAAAACCTCACTATCCTAGAATCAGGGTATGATTCTAGGATAGTGAGGTTTTAGAAATCAGTTCTAGAGAAGATTGAAATCAATATATATATATATATATATATATATATATATATTGATTTCTATTATTATTATTAGAATGCTAGTTTACTCGATTTGTTATCATATTTGTTAAATTTTAATGACTAAATGCAGAGGATTTAAAATCTGAACTTTAATAGAACATGACTACTTTCATCAGAAACTAGTTACTCTTCCAACTAACTGGAATATTGCCTTTTGAAGATATCTTTCATTCATCCAAAAGCCATCCAACCTACTTATATCCTTTTATTTCTTCTATTTGTCTATCTTTGATTTTTATGATTTTTATCAGATAAAAGACACTAGTCATGTTCTATTAAAGTTCTGATTTTAAATCCTCAGCGTTTAGCCATTAAAATTTAACATATATATATATATATATATATATATATATATATATATATATATATATATATATTTGTTAAATATATACATTCATGCCACCTCTATCATTAAAGTACATCAGAAAAGTGAAAAAGTTTTATGACATAGGGTAAGACAGGAAGATACAATATCTCCAAGATTTTACGTTGACCTTAGAGGATAATTTTTATGAATTAAATTGGAAAAACCAAAGAGTTAAAATTAATGGAATGATTCTGACTCATCTTTGTTTTGTTCTGTTGGAAGAAGATCTAGAAATAAAATTGAGGAAATTATTCATCCAGTCAAATTGGGTTGAAGATAATTTAAACAAAACCGATATAATGATGAAATAACAGTTTTAACACCAAAAAATTATACAAGATGGAGAAGTGAAGAGAGTAGATTTATAATGTTTATCTGATACAAATCATAAAAATCAAAGATAGACAAATAGAAGAAATAAAAGGATATAACTAGGTTGGATGGTTTTTGGGTGAATGAAAGATATTTTCAAAAGGCAATATTCCAGTTAGTTGGAAGAGTAACTTTTAAACCAGCATGTCTTACCAACATGTTGTAGGCCTGGATAACTGAGTAGTTAACATAGTCTGAGGGTTTGAATTCACCATGGCCATGGATGTTTGTGATAGTTGAATTTCATTGCCCAGCATGAATCCACTGCTTTATTGGAGGCCTAAAACAAGTTTCATGTGTGGTCTCTGGAGTTGGATTTCTGAATTATGTAAAAAAAAAACAATAATCATTGTTATTTTTATAATAATAAAACAAAATAAAAAAATAGAAAAAATTCACTAGTCCACCTGCAATACCAATGTACCAGTTTATAACCTTTTGTGGCTTGGAGTCACATAAAAAAAATGTACATACAGTAGTGAAACCTGGAATGAAAACTAAAAATATGATTTACAAATTGAAAGTTACCCGAACTTAATGGAAATGAATATGCTCAGTGTGACACTTAGAGATAGGATATCCATCATTATTAATAGGAATGTGGAGACATATGGATGGTAGTAGGTAAAGGGGAAGACCAAAAAGAGATATCAAGATGGAATTATTAGACTTGCTGGAATGTGATGATGAGAAAAGAAAAACTGAAAAGCAAATGGAATGGAGAAAATTGGGAGTGAACTTTATCCAGCAGTGGACTTATCCAGGTTGAAAAAGGAGGAGGAAATGTTGTTATGATCACCATGGTTGAGGTCACAACTAATACAATAGTAAATCAGATATCTCTCTGAGAAGTAAAGAAAGCCTATCATCAAATTATAGACCTATCTGTGTGCCAGGTGTTGTGGTTAAGTTGTTGGAGAAGTTTGTGAGAACTAGGATCCAGAATTAGGTGACAACAATGGTATTATCTTTGATGGACAGCATGGATTTGCTAAAGGGGGTCATGTTTTAGTAATCTCCTTACATATTACAATAAGGTGACTGCTTCCTTAGACAGAGAAGAGGGAAACACAGTAATATTCTTAGATTTTGCAAAGGCTTTGATAGATTACTGCATGATAAGTTGATAGTCAAACTAGAGTGGATGGGGTTGGATATTAGATTAGTGCACTGGATTGGAGACTGGCTATCTGATAGGTATCAGCAAGTTGTGTATGGGGGAGCAATATCCAGGAAGAGGAAAGTTATTAGTGGTGTGCTTCAGGGGTCTGTTTTAGGGCCATTACTGTTTAACTTGTATATTAATGATATTGGCAAAGATTTCGATGAAGATATTCAATTGTTTGTAGATGATGCAAAGTTGAGACAAACCATGAAGAGTAGAGAAGATGTTGTGGTCTTACAAGAAGACTTGAATAAATTGAGTGATTTAGCATGGGAATGGGGATGCAAGTTCAGTATTGCAAATATGGGATGCAGAATTTATGCTTGGTGAGGATATATTGTCGGAGGTGGAGGAAATAAGAGATCTTGCAGTGATAGTGGATAGGGATCAGAAATTTATAGGACACATTGCCAAAATTGTGAAGACATCGCAAAGACTTCTGGGAATGATGTGGAGAACACTGACTTGTAGAAGTAGAGAGATTCTTGTTCCATTGTATAAGGCTTTGATTAGGTCACACATGAACTACTGTGCCCAAATTTGGTCACTTGGTTTTCAGAAGGACGAAGAGATGTTGGAAAAGGTCCAGAGGTGACTAAGGTAGTTTCTGACCTCTATAATGTTGAATATGAGGAAAGATTGAGAAGATGCAATTTACAGAGTCTGGTGGATAAAAGAAAGAGGAGAGATATGATAGAGACTTACAAGTTAGTATGGGGATGTTATAGGATCAGCATTGGAGAGGTTCTACAGAAAACAGTGGGAGATCAGGGGAGAATCAGAGGTCATCCCTGGAAACTGTATAAAGAGGGTGTGAGCAGGGGAATGAGAAGCAGTTTTTTTACATGCAGAGTTGTGAATGATTGGAATGCCTTTCCTAAGAGTGTGGTCTGCAGAGAATTTGAGTGTGTTTAAAGCACGGTATATGATGAGCTGTGTGTGTATGATAAAAGGACCTCCTAGATGAGTCTTTGACTCCATGGGATCTTGGGTAATAATAATAATAATAATATATGAACTACTTCTGCCTTTATCTGATAATTTAATAGATTGTGGTTTATTTTTAGAGAAGGCAAGACTGATTCCTGGTGGATAATGTTGAAATCATGCAGTTTAGCTCTTCATAGCGTTTATAGTATGTCAATGTGATTTTTGTTTAGCTGCCTCTGATAGAAGTTAACACAAATCTTGATCAATATTGAGCACAAATTCTATCACTCAAATATTTTATACCATAACAATTTAATCATCCTTAGGAAGAATGCTAGGTTTCATCTAGAGCATCGGTTCCCAACTGGTGGTACGTGCTGATCTGTTCAGATGTACACGAAAAATAATCAGTAATGGTGGAAAAACAAGTAAAGTAAAATATTTTACATTAAGATAGCACTAAACAAAAGTGTCAGTATTAAAGACAAGGGGTAGAATTTATAGAAATGGGTTTAAAAGAGTACACAAGTGGAAAAAGGTTGAGAACCATTGATCTAGAGAGAGAAAAAGAAAGTGTGTGTGTGTGTGTATGTGTGTGTGTGTGTGTGCGTGCGTGCATGCATGCATGCTTGCGCACATGCGTGTATTTGCAAGTTGAATCAGCTTTCAGGTTTGACTGCTGGTTAGAAGTCATTATTTTGTAGATTTAATGGAATTAATGCATTTCTATGAATGTGGAATGAAATGAAAAATGTATTAATTCCATTAATACATTGAAAAGCTTTTAAAAAGGCATTAAAAAACACATTCTTCTAATTAGCATTTAATATGTGCACTCACTCACTCACTCACTCACTCACACACACACACACACAAATTTGCATGGTGAAATCATGTAGAAAGCAAAGCAGAACAATAGATTAAGTGGAAACTTCAACTTTTGAGGTAACTGAACTATCCAGCCTCTTGCAAATGATGTTTGGATTTAGAAAATATATATCCTTTGTTAAGGATATGTTTTGTTACCAAAATGCCTTCTGCAACTAGCTAGTTATCTTTTACTGTGGAAAGAGATTTCAGGTACTTGCACTTGCTTTGCTAGTATGCAGCCATCAACCCATTAAAAAATTAGCTCTTAACTGTCCTTTAACCCAGAGCTTTGATCAGTTCTTTCAGATATCTCTGAAGTAAAAAAATAAACAAGAAAAAATATTTGTTATTAAAAGTAGTTTTGTAGTCTCTACAGTTTTCTATAGTGTGAGAGAGTTGACTATATCCTTTTTATCAAAAAAATAAAATAAAAACCAAACAAACAAACAAGATATATATATATATATATATATATATATATATATATATATATATATATATATATATATATATATATATATATATATATATATATTAGGATAACCAAGCAATTTTATATGCTTGGTTATTTTAGCTCCTAATCCCAAGTGTGCAAACAATTAAGTTTGCGCCTGAAACAAAGTTCAAGTCTAAAGATGGTACAACACCAGGGCAGCTCATTGTAAAGGTGGTTAAAGCTTTGATCACTATTCTTAGTATTTTCCCATAATGTAAAGCACATCTCACTAGAAGATGTATACTGCAATGCATTATGGGTGGGGTCACTACCCAGACCGGTTTCGACCTTTTTTGAGGTCTCCTCAGTGAGTAGCTAGACCCTAAATACCAAGGTTTTAGTAATACAAAGCCTTATCAACTTTAATTATATAAGTTGCAACAAGGTGTATTAAGTTTTAATAAAAATCTCTGGAGGAGATATTGATGGGAATAAATTTTTAACTTGGGTATATTGTATATTAGGATAACCAAGCAATTTTATATGCTTGGTTATTTTAGCTCCTAATCCCAAGTGTGCAAACAATTAAGTTTGCGCCTGAAACAAAGTTCAAGTCTAAAGATGGTACAACACCAGGGCAGCTCATTGTAAAGGGTAATTGTAATTTGCGCCTGAAACTTTGTTTCAGGCGCAAACTTAATTGTTTGCACACTTGGGATTAGGAGCTAAAATAACCAAGCATATAAAATTGCTTGGTTATCCTAATATACAATATACCCAAGTTAAAAATTTATTCCCATCAATATCTCCTCCAGAGATTTTTATTAAAACTTAATACACCTTGTTGCAACTTATATAATTAAAGTTGATAAGGCTTTGTATTACTAAAACCTTGGTATTTAGGGTCTAGCTACTCACTGAGGAGACCTCAAAAAAGGTCGAAACCGGTCTGGGTAGTGACCCCACCCATAATGCATTGCAGTATACATCTTCTAGTGAGATGTGCTTTACATTATGGGAAAATACTAAGAATAGTGATCAAAGCTTTAACCACCTTTACAATGAGCTGCCCTGGTGTTGTACCATCTTTAGACTTGAACTTTGTTTCAGGCGCAAACTTAATTGTTTGCACACTTGGGATTAGGAGCTAAAATAACCAAGCATATAAAATTGCTTGGTTATCCTAATATACAATATACCCAAGTTAAAAATTTATTCCCATATATATATATATATATATATATATATATATATTTTTTCAGTTAAGAGTCATATATGTGGAATTGCAGGGTTGGTATGACAAACTGAGGAGATTGCTTGGAATAATGCCATTGCATTAGAAACTACAAGATTGATGTTGATAGAGTATCTTCTTCTTCTTCTTCTTGAGTATTCTGCAATTCAGCAGGTTCTTCTTTTAGTAGCAGAAACTTTCCTATCACTCTCTTCTGAGCCTTATCTTTCAAGGTTCTGTACCTGTCTCCATTCAGCATGTCATCTGGCATTGTTTTCCTTACTCTTCCTCTGGATCTTTTTCCATCTATTTTTCTTTCGATGACATCTCTGATAATTCCATTCCCTCTCAGAATATGTCCAATCCAGTTTCCCTTGCTTCTTTTTATCCTCCTTAACAGACTTCTTTCTTCTTCTACTCTTTTTAAGACCTCTTCATTAGTTATTTTATCTGTCCATTTGATTTTTCCATCCTTCTTCAAATTCACATTTCAAAGCTTTCCAAAATCTTAATTTCTTCTTTCTTCAATGTCCAAGTTTCAACTGCATAGAGGGCAACACTCCACATATAACATTTTATTAGTCTTTTCTTTAGGTTTCTATCCATTTTACTTCTGAATAAATTCCATGTTTTATTAAAGGCATCTCTTCCCATCGTTATTCTTGCTTTTATGTCACTTTTACATCTTCCATCATTGCTAATAACACGTCCTAGATATTTAAATGTCTCTACTGGATTCAATTTTTCCCCATTTATTCTAATATCCATATTTGCCTCTTTCCTTGCTATTTTCATTACCTTTGTTTTTCTGATGTTGATTTTCATTCCATAATTGATACAGGATTCCAGTAAACCTGTTCAACAGATGTTGTAGTCCTGTTTCAGTATTTGATAGTAATGCCTTGTCAATTTTATCCTGCTCAAGACTAAATAGTGATCGCTTCCAATTTCAAATCCTCTGTATGCTCTGGTGTCCTGCACCTGGGAGAAAACATCACTATCAACAATAACATAGTCAATGAGACTTTTCTTATTCCTTGCTTCTTCTCTCCATGTGAATTTGTACACATTTTTATGTTGGAACATGGTGTTAGTAATAACCAGTCCATGCCCTGAGCAGAAATCCAACAGGTATTTGCCATTATTAGCTTTGCTCTTTTCTCCAAATTTTCCTGAAATATTTTTGTATGTCTGACAATCATTTCCTACTCTGCTATTCAGATCCCCAACAAGGATCAACTTTTCCTTTTTCATTGTGTCAGTTGCTTTTTCTAAAGCAACTGACACAATGAAATATCAAAAAATCAAAAAACACAACTGAACATCAAAAAATTCCTCCACTTCTTCCTTAGTAGAACCTTCTGTGGGACCATAGGCACAAATAAGTCTCATTGTCCAGTTCCCCATTCTCATATTTGCCCACATCACTCTACTTGAGACTGCCTGCCATTCAAGAAGATTAGCCTCATATTTAGTGTTGAATACTATGGCTACTCCTTATTTTCCTTGATTTTCATTGCCTGAATATAACATTTTGTATTTATTGCTCAGAAAGATCTCACCGGTTTTTGTCTTTTTTGTTCCAGTTACCCCTATTATGTCAATCTGGTACTTATCTAATTCCTCAGCTAGCTCCATTTCTTTGCCATTCAGGCTTCTTATGTTGATAGTACTGATCTTTAACTCTGGTGATGTTGAGTTGGGGTGTGTTTTCAGATTTGTTCCAGTAACTGACTTTTCGCTGTTCACCCTGGTTCCCTGGCGAAAACAACGGGGGCCTTGTTTAACCGAGAAATGCCCCAGCCGGCATGAAATTTTGTCATGTGGTACCATCATGTTTTATTTTGGTTAATTTTTATTAACTAATAAGAATACAATTTGGTCGGCTAAATTCCAAATTGCCAGCCCATTGTCGTTCATTCAGTATCCAGGTAGATACCCAACAGGGTGCATCACGAGAAGGTGAGGATTGTACATTAGGTCAGAAGCCCTGGTCGGTTCTCTGCATTTCTTTAAAGGCTATGTTGAGGTCTCCTCTCAGTTATACAGCTTTGACCCTTAAGCACCCCACACTAGAAAAATTGCTTACATTTTTTAAAAGTGTTTGATATTATCAATAGTAAATGAATTATATTTAAACTTTACAAATTAACCCTCACAAAATGGATAAATGGTTAAAAATATTTCCTTCAAAGAAACCGCAAATGGAAGATAATTATGATAGTACTTCTACATCAGATGAACAACAAGGAAAAAATAGGATTGATTCTTCTATTCAGACAAGTTCGTTATCAGTCAAATTAAGTGATAAAAACGTTAATCTGAAAATTAACAAAACCTTGCCCAAGAAATTTTGAAAATATCAAGAAAACTACTTGAAATGACGATTTACATCGACGATGGTCAACAATGAACCTCGTCCTACATGTGTATTGTGTCATGAGACGCTATGTAATGGAAGTATGAAACCATCATTATTAGTAAGATACTTAAAAACTTAACATCCTGAACATAAACACAAATCTTTACAATACTTTGAACGATGTTTGAAGGCATGTAATTCTCAATCCAACAACTTAAATTAACCATAAATATTTGGTGGCATTCTCTTGAGGTTGCATTCTTAATTGCACCAAAAAACCAAAAGCCACACACCATTGGGGAAACACTTGGACTCCCAACCGCCATAAAAATGGTAGAAATAATCCATGGAAAAGAATATGCAGATAAACTAAAACGTATTCCCTTATCAGCAAATACTATTGGTAGATGTATAGAAATCATTGCAGATAATTTAAAGAAGCAACTATTAAAACAAATGATTCAATGTGGGAAAATTTGCTTTACAGCTTGATGAAAGCACAGATGTTGCCAACATATCTCAGTTATTGGTATTTACTAGATATTATTTTAATAATGAATTACACGAAGAACTAATTTTTTGGGAGGCACTTCAGGAAAGATGTACAGGGAAAGATATCTTCTCAACTGTAAATAACTTTTTTTTTAAAAACAATATTTTGTTGGAAAACTGTTTAAGCATCACTAGCAATGGAGCAGATGCTTTGATTGGTACAAAGAAAGGATTCAAAGGAAAAGTAACCGAAATAGCAGCACATGTCAAATTCATTCATTGTATTATCCACTGGCAAGTGGCAAAAAAAATGTGCAGCCTGATATACACAAAATACTGCAGGATGTTATCAATATAGTTAATTTTATAAAAACGAGGCCTTTGAATCGGAAAATATTTACTGTACTATGTCAAGAGATGGGCAGTATCCACAAAAATCTTCTATACCACACGGAGGTTCGTTGGTTATCTCGAGGAAAAGTGCTTAAGAGAGAGTTGTAGAACTAAAAGATGAGTTACGCATTTTACTACTGAATGAAGATAAGAAATTTGCAGATCTTTTCAATGACGATAAGTGGCTATTAATGCTATGCTACCTAGCTGATATTTTTGAAAAAGTAAACATGCTTAATTTGTCTCTTCAAGGAAAAGGTAACATTTTAACAATGAATGAGAAAATAACTGCATTTCGAAAGAAAATGGTGCTGTGGAGAGAGAAATTTGAAAAGGGATAGATAAATCAGATAAAGATGGAAACATTAGAAATGTTTCCATCTTTATCTGATTTCGTTACAGAAAATAATGTAAATGTAAAACAAACAAAAAGTCTAATATCTGCACATTTAAAAAGTTTAGAGACATATTTTTGTAACTTATTCACAGATCTTCCTGGCGAAGAATTTCTTGTAGAAAATGTAAAAATTGACCACCTTCTGATTATTTTTCAAAAGCAATTAATTGACATTAGATGCAACACAACTTTGAAAAACGAATTTCAACAGAAATCTCTTTACAATTGGTGGATGGGACTGAAGTCTGAGTATAGCAATTTAGTAAACGCAGCAAATGATGCACTCCTACCATTTGGTTCTACTTATTTATATGAGGTATGTATCATTTTCTCCAATGACAGGTATTAAAACCAAATATCGAAATAAATTAAACTTGGAACCAGACCTTTGTATCGCAGTATCAGAAGCCATCAAACGAAAATTTCAAGAAATTATGAAAGAAATTGCAAGGCCATTGTTCACATTAAATATTGTAATACGTATGTTTGTAAGCTGTTAATAATAAAAGTAATGTGTAAAAATATCTAGCATTTTCAATTATTATATGATGATACAAGGCATATTTCCTCTTTATAATATTTATTACAATAGATTTTTTCTCAATCAATTGGGGTATGCAC
Source organism: Typopeltis vanoorti (assembly GCF_054136105.1). Taxonomy (NCBI): domain Eukaryota; kingdom Metazoa; phylum Arthropoda; class Arachnida; order Uropygi; family Thelyphonidae; genus Typopeltis; species Typopeltis vanoorti. Next base: position 80,908,784 of record NC_143567.1, read on the forward strand.
TGTTTATTTTTTCTGTCTTGGGGGTATGCGATCAAAAAAGTTTGGAGATCACTGGTGTAGAGTGGTTCTTGGGGGTTCAAATGAATGCTCATTATATGAAACATAATTTTATGTTTCAGAGTTGCTGAGGAAGAAATTGCTGCACGTGAACCAACTGGAGTTTCAAGCAGGTCAAATTTTGTAGGGTATAATCCATTCTTAGAGGTAAAAATGTTTAACTCTTATTTATAGTATGTAAGCAGAAAAATGTTAATATTCAGTTGTTGTTTTTTTACTTGACAAATGTTTTTACAATAATTTTTATTATTTAAATGCATGCCTAATACTGTAAGCAAGGTTATGAATTAAATATGTACCCTTGGATTTCTGTGCTACTTGGTTGGAAAAGAAATCAAGATGTCATACATGGATTCAAAACCCATGTGTAATATCTTAACTTTTAAAAGTAAGTCTAAGTGAAAAAAAAAAAATTAGCCTGAGTCAATAAGTTTTTGAGGCTGAGGGTTCAATCCTGTCATAGGCTTAAGACAAGGTATGAAGCCGATGCTTGTGATTATGTTTAGTTGGGAGATGAATTTCACCACTTTGTGTGATAGCACTGCCCAGGTAAGTGCTTGAAGGGCTTGACAGAGCTTTGTGTTTAGTCTTAATGAGATTTCTGGATTATTATTATTGTTATTATTAGACCTCCAGGGAATCAATAACTCACAGAGGGAAACCATACATCACCCACATCAGCTTCATGCCCTCTCTTAAATTCATTCATCCAGATGCACTCTCTACTTCAACAGGCAGACTGTTTCATTCCACTCATGGTTCTATGAAAAAAATCTAGTTCCATCCTTTTCTTAACTGCACACAAACTTAACTTCCATGGATGCCCCCTTATCCTCTCTACACCTTCCATATAATAAATAATATCATCAATCAATATTCATTTAAAAGTAGATATTAACTGATGAAATTATTTTACACTTGGTTATAATATAAATTACAGATGCCAAGAAATTATATTCATGGTTTCATCCTTTACCCAAGCTCAACCAAACAAAGTTTGCACGTGAAGTAACTTCACACTGGGCTACTTGTATATGGAGCTAATGACTTCACATCAGTTGCCTTAGTATCCCGTAATGCAAAGCACATATCCTTGTGGACAAGTATAATGCTATAAATTATGGGAAGGGCCACTACCCTCCCAAACCAGTTTTGACCTTTATTTAGGTCTCATCAGTAGGAGCCATAACCAAAGAAGTCATACCAAGGTTGAAGTAATGCATAAGTCATATTTCCATATATAAGTAGTCAAAAGGTGTCACACCTTATTACTAAAAATACTCTGGATTAGAGATAGATGTTGAAAGTTTTTTCACTTGGTTATACAGGTAACCATCGTATAACGCGGTACTTATACAATGCGGTTTCGATATAACGTGGCCTACAAATTGTAGTAACCCTTATTCAACGTGGTACTTATACAACTCAGTTTCGATATAACACGTATAAAGTGTTTATTGTTGAAAATTGTCTTTGTTTGCTGCCAGGAAAATGCATCAAAAATCATAAGTGTGTTAATCTCAAGCTGAGTACTTTATTTTCAGGTGAGTTACATACGTAATTAATATGTAATGCTTTTTTTATGTAAAACAAATTATTTTTATAGTAATGGCCACTTAGAGGGCTTTTGCGATATGGTTGAAAATGAAATTAGTGAATTAATTGATGGAGAAATAGATTTAAATTAGAAGGAAGTGGTTCACTTAAGAGATGGTTAAGAATTTCCCCTGCCATTTGGTCATCAAACCAAATGGCGGGGGAAATTCTGCTGAAGATTCTGATTGTAATGAATCCTTTAAAGAATTCCGTTTAAAGAAATTAGTAGAAGGATTGGAGTTGACAAGAAAGTTAGGAAGTTATTTTATGGATAATGATCCCTCAATGGAGCACTCTGGAAAATTCATGAGACAATTGGATATTTGTTCAGCTCCATATTATGAACTCAATAAAAAATTGCAGCATGGTGGTAAGCAAGGTCTTATTACTGACTTCTTGATAACTAAACCAGCCAAAGTATGCAATGAGAATTATACAAATGATGTCTAAGAGATTTCAAGTGATGAAGATGTCTGGCCACTCATAAATAAAGAACATGTATAAAATGTTCATTTTGAAAACAGTGATGACGATTAAAATTGCACTTTATTTTATTTTGCCTAAAACATTTATGCCTTATGAGCAATGAAGTTTATGTACAATTTGTAATTTTATAAGTTCATACTATGTATTTGTTTCATAATTTATATGTTTTCTAAACTTACATGAATTACCTGAATTAAATAAAATATATTTTGCTGAGTATATCGTTATTGTTTATATAATTTTTAAAAAAATACGATTTCGAAACATAACCCTACCTTTTCTATGTGGTCCGAGTCTCGCATATCGCAATTCATATAACGTGACATTTCTATGGAACCTAACATCCGCATTATATGAGGGTTACCTGTACTTATAAATTAAAGATGCCAAGAAATGCTTCATCCTTTATCCAAGTGTAAACAAAAAATGTTGGCCCATGAAGTAACTTCACAACTGGGCTACTTCTATATGGAGGATAATGACTTGACATCAACCTTGGTATCATTTATGGGGCTGGCTCCCATTCATGAGACCTCAATAAAGGATAACTAAACCAGTCAAAATCGGTCTGGGTAATGGCCCTACCATTCTTTCTTGTTTATTCGTGTTATCATAAATAGAATTTAGCTTGATGTAGTTTATAAATATTTTTTTTCCATTAGAGGTCATGCCAGTAGAATAACTTGTGATCAATTCATTGTTTCTCTAGCTTACTGTATGTAATGTAACTTAGCTTGTCCTTTTATATTTGTATATGCTCCAGATGATGATCTTAATATGAAGATCGAAACATCGGGATATTAAAAGAGTTATTTATAACACGGTTGTAAAGTTCATAATTTTTAAATGAATGCTGATCACCGTGTAACACTAAAAGAAAGGATTGATAAAATATACATTAGAAGATAGGTAACAAAATGACTATTTACATATTATAAGTATATATATATTACAGAGAAAGAAAGATTTTCCTTTCAGATATACAATAGAAAATGCAATAAATGAATCAACATTACAGTTCTGGTAATACCCACTATATATATATATATATATATATATATATATATATTTTTTTTTTTTTTTTTAAATTCAACTTGATAAATTATACATAGGAAGATAGGCAACAAAAGGGGAATTGTTTACATATTATAAGAATATATATTACAGAGAAAAAAAAAAGGATTTTCGTTTCAGATATACAATTGAAAGGAGGCAAAGGATACACAACTAAAAAGACAGGATTTGTCTTTTTAGTTATAGTCAATCTTATATTACAGTTCAATATCACTTTTAGTTATTTTTCAGATGAAGTATTTCATCGTCGGCAATCCAGAACAGGTTATCAGTTCGATTCCATTCCTCTGAATTTTGCGATAGTTCTTGTTTCTTTGTAATAATCAAGTTCCAGTGAAAGTCTGCTTTGTAGTTTCCGATGTAGGCTACACATGAGGGTTTGTTCCGATTCAGTGGTGGATGGATGCTGCTTATTTCTTGTGTGTTTTAGGTAGAAACTGTAAATAACGGCCTTTGGACAGATGAAGAGGAAATTGCATATTCTGTGTCTGTTCTCTTGGCTGTGTGGACTAAATTCCAGTAGTCTTCTTGGCTGTGTGTGTAGTTACAAGTGCTAGAGGCAGTATTAAGAGCATAGGTGATCATCGCTTTGTTAGCAAGACAGGTTAGATATGTGTGTTCCAAGGTACCTGAAACTTCACAGAATAGACACAGATCCATTTTCTAAGTTGAAATTTGTAGAGCTTAGAAGGGGGTTGGCAAGATGTTATGCCATAGTCTCCACTATTTGTCAGAATCTAGTTTGGCATACTTTGATTTATATGGAAGATCCCACTGAAAACTGGGTGGTATGTACAGCTTTGTGGATGAGAGGGTTAAGGATGAATATACGAAGGGTGAACTTGGAGGCACTGACATGAGGAAATGGTATATTTTCTTGTAGTTGGAGGAAAGAATTGGAAGTGAGGCTTCAGATTGTACAAGATGAAATATCAGCTCCTCCGAGCAGTTTCTAGAAGGTATATGGATTCCCTGAGATGTAGCGATATCTGGATACGCTTTTATAATAGCAGCTTGCATCTGTTGATATTGCTTTTCAGTTTTTCGATTTTTCAGTGGTAGGCATATGAATGTTTTCCACTTTAGAGTGTGGATCAGGAGGTTCCCTATGATTCTTATTCCTTCCCAGTTCCATGTAGGCAAAATCAAGGGTTGGCCAGTTGCGAGACTTGTTTTGTTTCTGTTCGAAAATACAGGTTCCGATCCATTATATAGATAGATATATAGATATAAACTAAAATAAAAAAATTCTTAATCCATTCACAATACGAATGTGTATTGTGAGTGGGTTTATAATTTTCATGGGTGGAAGTGGTATAAAATAATCATTAAAAAAAACTGGATATATGTGATTAGTGTTACAGAACTGTAATTTTAATAGAATTTTCAGTAGAACTATATAATTTGTAATAAATATTCCAAAATTCAAAGTATTATATGAAAAGCAGAGAAGGATACTGGCTAATTAGTTCAAAAATGATGTTTTTCGTTAAACCATATGAACTATAAAAATGTAAATTACCGACATAAGGAAACCTATAGCACTTTCATACTTTTTTTATTTCATGCATGATAACAACAGTGCCATATGTGGGCAAGTGATTAAAGAAAAAGAAGTAATCTGTTAACATGTTTGTTGACAGTTGTACTCACTGGGATAAGTAGTGTGCAGAAGGCTGTTCAAAGAATGGAGGCAGGTGGAATGAAACAAAATTATTATCATTATTATCATTATTATTATCAACACCCCACCTCCATGGATCAGAGACTCATCGTGGGAGGTACTCACTATTGCATAAAATTCTCATCCAACCGTGTCTTAAACCGATTCAATGTGTCCACATCCACAACACACTCAGGCAATGCATTCCACTCACCAACCACCCTCCATGCAAAGAACCTGCTTCTCACTCCTTTGCTCACACTCTCCGTATACAGTTTCCAGCAATGGCCTTTTGTTCTACTTCCCTCTCCAATTCTATGAAAAATTTCTTCCATGTCTACCTGATAACAATCCCTGACCAGTTTATGTCTCAATCATATCCCCCCCTTCCTCCTATTCACGAGGCTCTGCAGCTTACATTCCCTCAATCTGTCCTCGTACTCCACATTCCAAAGACCACTGACTATCTTTGTGAATCTCCTCTGTACCCTTTCCAACATATCCTCGTCACCATGAAAACCCGGTGACCAAATCTGTGCACAACAATCCATATGAGGCCTGATCAAGGCCTTATACAATGGAATCATAGCCTCTCTATTTCTGCATGTCAGGGTTTTCCGCATCATTGCCATTATTCGATGTGATGTCTTCACAACTTGTGCAATGTGGCCCCTGAATTTCATGTCCTTGTCCAGCATCACACCTAGATCTCTCACTTCTCTGCTTCTGTGAAAGTTTCCCCACCAAGTGTATACTTGGCTTCCCATCGTTGCTTACCAAATCTTAAAACCTTACACTTGGCAACACTGAACTGATAGTTCCACTTACCTGCCCATTCATGCAATCTATTCAAGTCCTCTTGTAAGGCATTAACATCGGCCTGACTGTGCATTGCTCTCCCCAGTTTTGCATCATCTGCAAACAGCTGGATATCACTAGTTAATCTCAACCCAATATCATTAACATAAAATTGAACAACAATGGCCCCAAAACTGACCCCTGTGGCACGTCACTGGTGACCTTTCTCTTTCGAGATACTGTACCCCTATATACAACTTTTTGATACCTATCTGACAGCTAGTCACTGATCCAACACAGGTCTGTTATCCAATCCCATCTCTTTCAATTTAATTAAGAGCTTGTCATGTGGCAGTCTATCAAAAGCCTTTGCAAAATCCAAGTACACCACTGTATATGCATCTCCTCTGTCCAAGGTATTTGTCACCTTGTTATAGTACATAAGTTAGTTAGTGAAACATGATCTCCCCTTAACAAACCCATGCTGATAACCACAGAGAATACTGCTGTTATCAACCCATTTCTGTATCCTACTTCTCACCAATCTCTCCAGGACCTTCACCACGACTCCAGATATACAGACCAGTCTATAATTTGAAGCTACAGCCTTATCACCACCTTTATGCAGTGGAACAATTTTACCCTCCTTCCACTCCCTTGGAATCTGTGCTGTTGCAAAACTCTTGTTAAACAGGCATGCCAATGCTACTGCCAGTTCCCTGGACATTTTCTTAAGATGCATGGTGATATTTCATCAAATCCTATTGCCTTATTAACATCAAGGTTATTTATTTCCTCAAATACCTCCTGCTCACTCACAATTAAGCTATCCTCTCCTATGTCCTCAACACTCAAATTCTGCATGATTCCACCCTGATCAGGATGAAACACACATATAAATTGATCACTGAATACTTCAACAATGTCTTCTGCAGCAGTTACCATTCTACTACTTTCATCCCTTAACCTCATCTTTCCATGATCATTCTTCCTTCTACTTGACACATATCTAAAAAACTCTCTAGGGTTTTTCTTAGCCTGATTTAAGGCTAAGAAAAACCCTAGAGAATTTTCTGCTCATACTCTACTTTTGTTTTCCTTACTAACTGAGTCACTCTCCTGGCTTGTTCTTTATATTCTTCATGTGACTAATTACCATTATTCATATTGTACTTCCTCCAAAGTATTTTCTTTTTCCAGATTTAATGCTTAAGCTCCACATTCATCCATTTTCACCAACCTTATTCAGCCTTTTTGTCTTTGGGATATATTCATACATTGATGCTGTTATGTATTTCTTTGTAAGTTCCCATGCAGCATTTATTTCCTTACTGCTCAACTCCTCGTTCCATGTTATAGCTCGAAGTTGTCTCCTAAGCTTGTCATAATTACCAGCCTTATAATTCTTACTTATTAAAATAATTAAAAGCCTGCATATGACTAGCCACGACACAGGTGATTACTTCATGATCACTTTCACTAACTGGAGGAAAATGTGAAACCCCTCTAACAATTACATCCTCTGATGAAATGATGAGATCTAGAACTCTTGATCCTCACATGCCTTTCTTTACATGCTACCTGAGATAGTTATTTCTCAAGAACTTTACTTTCCTTATTCCCAGATGCTATCTCTTCATTCCAATCTATACCACCATAATTAAAATCACCCATAATAATTACCCTTTCTTTGTTCACTAATCCAAGTTGTTTATACATTTCTTCATCACCACTTTCCACATTCCCAGGCCTATAGCAACATCCAACTAAATATGTCTTCCTCTCGACCTCCACGTTACACCACACTGCCTCATAACCATTGCCACTATTTCCCTCTTTCATGTCTACCTTATGTGGACTTAATTCCCCTGCTATCATCAGCAGCACTCCCCTTCCCTTCCTGTCCTTTCTATCCTGACGAAAAATACTGTACCCTTATAACTAAGATGAAAAGCCAAACGGCTATTTTTTCTGGCGAGGTTGATAAGTAAAGGGGATAAAAATCCCTTATTGTTTTTCAGCCAGTATGCGAAACTAAGATCGAAAACTACGATCTAAACGTTTCATGCCGACGAACTGTTGGCGGATCCAAGCGTAAGTGACCACTTGGTAGTGCCACACCAAGGCAACTCGATGCAAAGGTGCAACTTGATGCAAACACACAGCTCCTAGGTGTCCTAGGAGCTGTGTGTTTTTACATTATGAGAAAATATCAAGGATAGTGAGGGAGCTTGCTCCACCTTTGCATCGAGTTGCCTTGGTGTGGCACTACCAAGTGGTCACTTACACTTGGATCCGCCGACAGTTCGTCGGCATGAAACGTTTAGATCGTAGTTTTCGATCTTAGTTTCGCATACTGGCTGAAAAACAATAAGGGATTTTTATCCCCTTTACTTAAATACTGTACCCTTCCATTTCTATTGCCATTACGATATCATCTTCATTCAACCATGTTTCACTTATTGCAATGATTTGGGGCGAATAAACTCAATCACTGAAACCATTTCATCCCCTTTATTTCTGATACTTCTGGCATTTGTAAACAAACACAACAGTTCATTTTTAGGTCTATAGCCAGTCCTATCCAAGCCATATGTTGGTTGTGATTTCCCCACTATACCTGCCAAATCACCTTTATCACCGACTACCACATATACCTCCTCAGTCTCCACTTCTCCACCCACATTGCAATATACCCCCATCTTCATACACACATTCACTGCCACTTTCAACATTCACTCTCTCTCTGTGCCATGTCCCTGTCATTCTCCCGGAGTTGGTCAACATCTGTATACAGATGTTGACCGGTGACTGCTGGTTTTCTTACAGGATTATAGGAATGGAGAGTAATGGTAATGGCCAGTTTGGTGTAGCATTGTCCATGAAAGTATCTATAAGAAAGGCATAATGCAGAAACAGAGCACCTGTGAAAAAGCTACTGGAGGGAGTATGTGATCACCTATTAGAGGAGAAGGTCACCTGTTAAGTAGACTATCATTTTTGTATACTGTGAAGAATTCTTAGGGCGGTTTTGGGTGCACCAGACTAAATATGACAAATTCTAAGATTTGTCAAGGTTTGAGATTTAAAATTTTTAGAAGTTGAGCAGGGAGAAGTAGTGTTTTGAACAGAAACCAGTATCACAATTTTTAGAGGCCGAGGTGACTATCAGTGTAATCTGCTTATGTCAGAATCTGAATGTGAAAGTCAGCAGAAGAACAGCAGTATAGTTCCATTGCAAGGAAGCTTCAAAACAGGTAGCAAACTGTAGCCTAATCGGTATTTTATGAGCAGTGGTAATGGCATTAGCAAAGTTGGTCAGAGACATTATTCAGGAATGAGGGGATAAGAATATGATACTCTGTGGTGAGCAGCATAGCTTTGTGAAGGGTAAGTCATGCCTTAGTAATTTAGTAATTTACTTACTTTTTATAATAGAGCAACAGTTGAGTGGATAAAGGGAATTGCTACATGGTGATACTACTGGACTTTGTAAAGCCTTTTGACAGGATAATACATGGAAATCTGTTGCACAAATAGTAGCAGATGGGGGATTGATACGAAACTGGTGATATGAATGCAAGAATGGCTGATGGATGGCTAATGAATAGTTACTTTATGGAAGAAAAATAATCCAGGAGATTTCAGGAGGCTGCTGTTGTACTGCGGGATCTTATTTGATTTGTGCCTTTATTTTTATTTATTCATATGGGGTTTTTGGAGAGAAATATTCAGTTGTTTGTTGATAATCAAAAATTGTATAGCGTAATAGTTAATCAAGGTGATCTTAGAAAGTTTGCAGAATGATTTAAACAGACTGATAGTATGGACATAGGATAACAGGTGCCAGTTTAATGTGAAAAAATGTAAAGTTATAGATATATTATAGTTATAGAGATGGTCACTTGGTTCTGACCTGGAACATCATCCTTACTTTTGATACATCTCCAACATCTCTAAAAGCAGGATATCTCACTGCCTTGTTAAAATGTATGTCCCTAATTCACTAAGATGCTTTAAATGTCAGAAATATGAACATGTCTGTTGTAGCCCTACCACCTGTGTCTGATGTGTTAGTAAAGATCCTGATAACAAATCTTGCTCTACAGAGAAAGCTAACTGCCTCAACTATCAGGGAGATCATTCAGCTTATTTTCATGCATGTCAGAAATGGAAAGATGAAAAAGAAGTACGGAAGATTAAAGCAGAACAAAATATATCATATCTGGATACAAAAAGAAAGTTAGCCACTACCACACTTGTCCTGAGATCTTTGTATGCTGAGAAGAAGACAGTTAAGAAAATGTCAACAGCAAATCAAACTTATAAGTCTATTCCACCAGCTGATTTATTTTATTTATTTATTCTTAAGGCAAAAGGAATACAGAACGGCTACAGGTCAATGTCAGTCTGGAAAGCCAATTCAAGGCCTCATCCGTCACCTTGTGGATGTCCTGTAGGCCACCACCATGAAATTGGCGCCTTGGGCAGTCGTTCACAATATGAGTAATCGTCTGAGCCATGGGAGAACAATCACAATAAGGGTGGTCTAACAGCCTCCATTTATGTAGTAGGTAGCCACATCTGCCCTGGTTGGTTCTGATCCTGTTGATTGATAACCAAATTTTCCTAGGAATAGCAAAACCAGGCTGCAGAGCACAGGGATCTTCTACCAGGAAGCTGTTTGTTGGGAGATTGTTGGACCAGTATTCTCTCCACATGTCAGGTGTTGATGGCAGGGCAGCTGAAGAGAGTTCATCCATGGACCAGAAAGGCTTTCTAGATTTTAGGCAAAGACTAGGTGGATTTATGAGAGTCTGCAGGGGGGGGGTTGCTCGTTGCTTTATTAAATTCTTTAATCGAGGCTTGTCTTCTTCATATGTTTGGTGGAGCAATGTTAGATAGGACAGGCAGCCAGGAGAGAGAGAGAGGTGCTTCTCACTGTCCCACTAATTGTGTGCATGGTATTTAGCGGGGTGGCTATCATGTTAGTGTGTACACTTCTTTCCCAGACTGGGGCACAATATTCTGCTGCAAAGAATGAGAGGGCTAGTGCAGACGACCTTAGGACTTCGGCACTACAACCCCAGGTTGTTCCAGCAAGCCTTGAAATGATATTGTTTCTCGTTTTAATTTTGTTGGACAGGTTGGTGATGTGCCTTTTGTTGGGAGATTGGGAGAAAGGTTGAGGTGTCGATTTGCCTCTGCATTGTTCAGATGAAATACTGTGGACACAGTTTTTGTTGGATTTGGCTTCAAGTACCACTGCTTGAATTACTCTTCCAGGATTCAGGTCTGTGTTCATGGTTGATTCCAGGTTGGCAAAGGAGGTAGATTGATGTAGGTTTGCTAGGCCATCAGCATATACTTGCTTGAGCTGGTATATGGTAAGTCGTACACGTAGATGTTAAAGAGTGAGGGGATAACACAGAATCCTGTGGTAGACCATTGTGAAGGAATCTGTGCCTGCTCTTTTTTCTGCCAATATGGACCTGGATCTTTCTGTTGGAGAGAATGGATTCAAAAAACTGGAAAGTTTTTTGCACCTTATAATATTTCCTAGCTTTAGGAGGATGCCCCTGATCCAGACTATGTCATAAGCTGATGTTAGGTCAATAAAAGTGGCTCCAGATTTAAGTGTCTTCTGGAAGCCAGCTTCAGTCTGTGTTATCAGGGCCAGGACCTGGTCACAGCAACTTCTTCCTGGCTTGAAGCCAACTTGTTCAATTGGGAGTGCTCTTTCAATGAGTAGTGAAATTCTGATAATTTCACCATACCCAAACTTTACAAATGCAAGTGCTTCTCTGTGAAGCACTCACAATTGTAAGCACATTAATCACACAGTCTCGGTCTCACTCCAGAAACAACTCCAAAAATAGTGCCATTCAATAAGAACTCACTTGTCAAAAAATTATGGCAAGGATATCACTTAAAAATAAACCACTAAACACTTCTACATTAAAAAATGGATACTTTAGCATCCATTGAAAGTATATTAAACTTACCAAATGATCCTGACACATCAGATGATGTATTGAATATTTTTTAGAGGAAGAGATGGACACAGACCATCTATCCCAAAATGATTTGATAAATATAAACCTGAGAAAGTTAAACCCTGAATCTCCAAGAAATCAAAAAGTCAAAACTAATAGGAAAAATTTTTACAATGGAGCTGTTGTGGGATTCACCAGAATATTGACAAGATCAAGATTTTGCTGCACGAACATAAGTTTTTCTATTTTTGTCTGCAGGAAAAACATTTAAAACCCAGTGTGAGGACCTTACCTTAAGGAATTTCACTCTTGTACCCAAGAACAGAACTGGACATTGTGCTTCAGATATCCTAGAACATCTGGTTTCTTGGGCAGTGCTCTGCTGAATTGGTCACTATTATTCTCCCACTCTCCTCCAAAATTATTAAAACAAGAGCCAGTGCTAACCAACACCGTTTTACAGTCCCTTTTGAAACTTACCAAACTAACTTCACTGCCTCCTCTTTCATTTCATCTACTTCTGTCCTTTGGAACAGTCTCCCTCTCTTTGAGTTAAATGAAATTGATCTTGATAACCTTATCTAGCATCTGCCTGAACCTTTTTATGGGTGACTTTAATTGGCTTTATATATATTATTATTATTATTATTCGTGACACCTCCAAGGAGTCCGAAGACTCATTGCGGGAGGACACCTGCTCTTTATTGTATATATAATTATATATATATAATTTTTTTTTAGTTAGGAAGTTTATTCACTTTTTCAGTTATCTTACCTTAGCTACTTAGGTGGCGCATTTTGGAATTGTCAGTTATTGTTTAATTCTAGCTTAAAATGTACTGAAGATGCTTGTGACACATAGGCGAAAATTATACTATTAAATAATCTTTTTACGTGAGTTTTTATTAATTTTGTATTTATATGTCTGCTCACAGTATTCCCTTATTAAAACTTATGCCAATGTATTATGTAATGCTAATTGTGCGTGTTATAATGGCCAGTTTGCCTGATGAAAAACCTGAGTTTCCATGATAAAAAAAATTCTCTACCTCTGTATGAGACCAGCTATCACCTTTAGTTGAAAAGCCCTGATAAAGGTTCTTCGCATCTCAGATGAGATTCGAACCCAGGTCTTTCCCACCAAAGGTAATTGTTGAAACCGGCTGAGCTACAGAGGCTCTTTTTTTGTAAAGGCTTTTGATAGAATGTAACAAACCAAGTTGGTAACTAAATTGGAGCAAACAGGATTGAATGATTAGATTAGATTAGCAAGTCGAATAGGTCACTGGCTGTTAGTAATTATCAGCAGGTTGTGTATGGGAGGAGGGGGGGAATGCAGAATCCCAAAAGAGGAAAGTCACATTGTGTGCCACAGGTATCTGTTATGGGACTATTGCTGTTTGCAGACAATGCAAAATTGAGGAGAATGATGAGGAATCGAGCAGATTTTGTGGCATTACAGAGGACTTGAGTAGACTGTATGAGTGGGCAAGTGAATGGGATAAAAAATACTTTAAGTTTGGTGTTGCACAATGTAAAGTTCTGAAATTGGTATGCAGCAATGGGATACAGGGCATACACTTAGTGGGAAAATTTTGAAGGAAGTTGAGGAGACAAGATTTGTGGGAATGATCATAGACAAGACCTGAAGCTCAGGAGAAATGTTAGACAAGTTGTGAAGTTATTGGATTGTTGCAATGATGTGGAGGACCTTAACATGCAGAAATAAAGAGGCTCCATTGTATAAGGCCTTGATCAGGCCTCATGTGGATTATTGTGCACAGATTTGGTCGCCTAGTTTTCATGGTAATGTGGATATATTAGAAAGTGTCTAGAGAATACTCCTCTAAGTAGTGGAGTAACTGGCTTTTGATGACTTTCTCCATTATTTTGGAGAGGACAGAGATCATGGCATTTGGTAGGTAGTTTGATGGTAATTTTCTGTCACCCTTTTTTGGAATACAATGGATATGAGATTGCTTCCATGCATTAGGATAAGTACTAGATATGTATAATAGATTATAGAGATGATGCAAGACAGGCGTTAGCTCTGGAGCACAGTAGTTTGGAACAATTGGAGAGATGCCAGAAGACATTTTAGTATCCAAGTTATTTAGTAGTTTTCTGATCTTGATAACCTTATCTAGCATCTGCCTGAACCTTTTTATGGGTGACTTTAATTTGCTTTATATATTATTATTATTATTATTATTCGTGACACCTCCAAGGAGTCTGAAGACTCATTGCGGGAGGACACCTGGATTGTCTAAAAATCTATAGGAGATATATGGTGCTTGGATGCTGGCATATTGGAGGTGATTTTTCCATGGCCATCTATTCAGAAGTTCGAGAAAAAAGTGATGTCAAGATGGCAGCTTGATCTTTGGGTAGTAGCAGTGGTGCCATAAAAGTGAGAGAGGTGGAAATGCAGGAAAGCAGAAATTGCATCCAATGTCCTTGGCAAGAAAACTTGCCTCTTGTCAAACATGGAAGCCATGGCTTCCATGTTTGACAAGAGGCAAGTTTTCTGCTGTTGGCATTTATGAAATTGGATATGGATCTGGTGATGACTGATTTGCATATGTTGTGTTTTGCTATAGGCAGAGTATGAAACTGGAGAATTAAAAAATTCTTCTGAATTTTTTCTTTGACTGCTTTGATACATTTCGGTTGAACCAGGGCTAGGAAAGAAGATGAGGATTATGGGTTAAATGAGGATGAAAGACCTTCATACCAGTGAGAATAATTTCTGTGACTCATTTGCAGCCAGCATTAGGGTCAGATAAGTGGAAGCAGTACTCAGATCAAGAAAAGGAGGAGTAGAAATTCCAGAAGCCCAGTTGATTCCTTTGTAGTGCCAGAGGATGCATAGTTGAAAGTGGTTGGGGGAAGGGCATTTTGTAAGAGAGGAGACTCATACAAGATTGTGCTCTGAGTTGCTTAGAGGAGAGGTGATTTCTGTGGTGTATCTGGAAGAAGAACTGGTCAAAGAGAGATTCAGAGTGGAGAAGGTTATCAGGAATTTGAATAGATAGGTGCACACTTTGTGTAAGGTCATTATTTATAGCAAAAACTTCTGCTTCTCATCCTGCTCTAATTGGTGTTGTTGAAGTAGGGTAGCCAGTTGGAATTGTGGATGTTGAGGTTGTCCAGGAAGATGACCTCACTATTTGGATAGCCAGAGAGGGTCAGAAGTAGGGGATTCTAAATTCAACATTCTCTAGCAAACTATGTCAGATTTCACAAAGGCACAGATGCAACCCTTGTAGTGAAAAGAATTGTGAAGTGTGTAGTTTGGGAATTGGATGTGAACAGTAGTAGAATGTAGCTGGGATCTGAGTTTCTATCAGGAATGAGATGTCTGGTCTGGAAAACTGCAAGTGATGGTGAACGTTTATGTTAATGCCATGGATGTTAGTAAAGTGGATATGAAAACGAGTCTTTAGTGGAGAGATTCTGGAATGGTTTGATTGTTGTGACTGGTTGTGATGGGTCTTTTTTTTTTCATGGGATTAGTTTATGACGGAGATTCACTTTTGTTGCAGTGCCACTGTTGTTGTTTGTGAGTCTTCCTATGTTTGATTATATGGAAGAATATAGTAGGGACATGCAGGATATGACATCTATACAGAGAGCAACCAGTCTCTGTGCCATGATATGACCTCTCCAGACACAACCTGGCAGCAGGATTATTATTATTATTCAGGCCTCCATGGAGTCAAAAGACTCATCGTGGGAGGTCCTTCCTAAGAAACACAAAGTCTATCAAGACTCATCGAGGGGAGGTCCCCCCTAAGAAACACAAAGGTTATCATACCACTCCTTAAACTCATTGACCGTTCTCGCTCTCACCACTCCATCAGACAATGCATTCCATGGTTCAACCACCCTCCATGCAAAGAAACCACTCCTCACCCTCTTGCTCACAGATTCCTTTCGTAACTTCCAGGGATGGCTTCTTGTCATCACTCCTTCCCGCTGTTCAACCAAGTGAAAGAACTCCCCAGTGTCAACCCTGTAACCACCTCTCAACAGTTTAAAAGTCTCAATCATATCATCTCTCCTTCTTCTATCCACCAAACTCTGTAGTCCACATTCCCTCAGCCGATTCTCATAACTATCATTGTACAATCCTGAAGCCATCTTTGTTGTCCACCTTTGTACCCTTTCCACAGGTAATTTTTCCCCTTCAAATCCTGGGGACCAAATCTGAGAACAATAGTCCAAGTGTGGTCTGATCAGGGTCTTATACAATGGAATGATAGCAATCCTCTATGTTACCTTCACCACCTTTGCAATATGTCCCCTAAATTTCAGGTTTATATCAATCATCAACCCCCAGATCTCTTGTCTCTTCTACTTCCTCCAGTATAACTCCTCCCATAGAGTATGCAGTGTCCCATCGATGTTTCCCAAACCTCAAGACCTTACATTTTGCTGCATTAAACCCACACTCCCCCATTCATTTGCCCATCTATCTAGCTTATTCAAATCCTCTTGCAGGGCTGCCACATCTACACTATTACTAATGATCCTTCCCAGCTTCGCATCATCCGCAAACAACTGAATATCCCCTTGCAATCCACTGGCAATGTCATTGATTATAAAGGTTAAACAATATAAGTCCCAGTACCGATCTCTGTGGGACCCCACTTGTAACTCTCTACTTCCTTGAAACTGCCCCGCCATACACAACTCTCTGATACCTATTGGACAGCCAATCCTGAATCCATTTGACCAATCTGACATCCAGACCCATGTGCTGCAACTTAAATATCAGCTTATCATGTGGCACCCTGTCAAATGCCTTCGCTAAGTCTAAGAAAATGGCAGTATATGGCTTTCCCTCATCTAATGCTCTTGTAATGTTATCATAAAAGACTAGCATATTGCTAAAACAAGAGCACCCCTTCACAAATCCATGTTGACTCTCACAGATAACATTACCCTCATCTGCCCAATGCTGTATAAGGTCCTTCAATACTTTCTCCAAGATCTTACTAACTACTGATGACACACAAACTGGCCTATAATTAGACACTCCCAGTCTGCTACCGCCCTTATGCAATGGCACTATCTTACCTTCCTTCCATTCCATGAGCACCTTTCCCGCAGCCAGACTTTCATTGAAAAGCCAGGTCAAAGGCACTGTCAGTTCCCTAGCACAGTCTCTCAAAACTCATGGTGAAATACCATCCAGTTCCACAGCTTTACTGACATCTAGAGTACTCAGTATTTGAAACACACTCTCCTCCTGTACTTCTAAACCTCGAACCTGCCCAATCCCTCTCGTATTAAAACTGACTCCTCCAGGATGAAATACTCCAATAAAGTGTTCATTGAACAATTCCACTATGTCCTCAGCATCAGTCACTCTATTCCCATTTTTATTATGTAGCAGTTAATCAGGAAACCTTCTAACTTGTTACTGACAGGTTTGGGCCCTGTGCACTAACTGGTGGCTAGCCTCTGGTACCACCATTTTAACTGATGTATGCTCAAAATGGTGGTGGTTATGGGTCTCTGAGTATGTTTGTCATGATCTGAGGGTATTATTAACACTGCATGGAGAAGAGAGCAGAGGGCAGAAACCAGATCTCTGCTCTGGAGACCAAACATGGCATATGCCACTTCAGACCTCCAATAAGCATCTTCTCAACCTTGGAATACATACAAACTTTGCTTCTGCTACATAGTTCTTAAATAACACCCAAGCTGCATTGATCTTCTTCCCACTCAACTTCTCATTGTATGCTACAGCTGCAAGTTGTCTCCTGAGCTTCACATAATCACTAGCATTATAATTGCACTTATATCCTTTCCCCACAGATGTCCTCATATGCCTGACTACCACCCAGGTAATCACTTCATGGTCACTCTCATCAACCAGATGTTATTCTCTGATGAAATCAGAGGGTATCATCAGATCATATCTTCGGATGAAATCCAAGATCCTCAATCTTCTCATCCCTTCTGTTACTACATGAAAGAGTTGTTCTTCAGAATCTCAAGAAATTTATTTTCTTTACTTCCAGTTGTTGGAAGCTTTTTCACTTTTTCCCAGTTTGTATTTCTATAATTAAAATCAGCTGCAGTGATTACCCTTTTCTTATTTGCTTGACTAATTTGCTTGTACATCGTATGGTTACTATTCTCCACATTACCAGGTCTGTAGTAACATCCAAGTATTCCACTCTATCAGCTTTGTTTTACACCACACTAACCTCAAACCACTGCCATTCTTCCCCCTTTCCCTTGTATGGTCATGACTTCTGTCTGCCATCAACAGCACTCTAAATGAAAAACATCATAAGCTTCCATCTCTATTCCTATCAGATTGTCATTCTCATCCAACTGCATCTCACTTATTCCAACAATTTTTGGAATTTGTTTCCGATACTCCTAGCATTCATATACAAACATAACAGTTAATTTCTGGATCTACAAGTTTCACTGATACCACTTATTAGATGTGACTTCTCCATGACTTCCTCAAGCCATTCCTCTCTCTCATTACTCATCCCAGAACCTTCTTCAAACTGAACTTTTCCCATACATCCTAGGCCACCCTATTTCTTTCTTGTCTATCTGCACATTCACTTCATCTTTGAGCATTGCTCTTTCTCATGATGTGTTCCGCTGTCTGTCCTGAATATCCCTTTTTCCCTATCTGCCTTGCTCAGTGAGCAAGGCAGATTCTCTACTTTCATGTTACCCACTTCTCCATTTGTAAGCACTACTTCAGTTCTTCCTTCCTTACTCTAATGCTCTTCCACATTATTTTTACTTGCTCAGATCCATTCTCTTCGCATTCATTACTCTCCCTTCCAGCAGCAGCAGTCCTCTTCAGATGATTCGCACTAAAACTATTCAAATGCAGTCCATCAGTCATACAATTCTTCAAACTCATCCCACACATTCACAAACTGCACTCCTTTCTCTTCACACATTTCTGTACATATATCATTCATAATCTTTACTTTCTACCTCATCAATGGGCAACTCTGATTGCCTCTTCTATCATAGTATTAGCTTTTATTTTTCTCAACAACTTTCTGATATCCAGTCTTACATTCTCCTTATTTCCAGCCAAGTCATTTGTTCCTAATACCACTATCAGCTGTTTTGCTTTCTTACTTCTCACGTCCAATGCCTGAATCACTCTATTCATTTTACCCTCGTGGAAAGCAAACCTTGTGCACCTCTTCCTGTTCACCACACCTCTAATAATAAAATCCCCATACAAATACCTCCTTCATGACAGCATCATTCATTTCGATCTTCTTCACTCTTCCATACATATCTTCAATTCTCTTCATTTCACTCTGCATCCACTTTATCTCTTGCTTCATCTTTATCAATTTGTCTTTCAAATCTTGCGTAATTTTTTCCTACCATTCACTCTTGCTATTCTTACTGTCAGTTTTATTATTATTATTATTATTATTAATTTTATATTTATTTTTATTAAGTTTTACCTAATCCAGAAGTGTTGCTTTACAGACCAAACATGGAACTTTTTTTAGGCACTTCAGACATCCAGTAAGCAGAACAGTTGTCTCACACTGTATATCTCCCACCTAACACTCACTAAACATCCTTTTCATGACACAATCTGAACTGCCAACCTCCTGGTTGATGGGTAGCAGTGACCCATCTCTTGATTATTAATGAGCGCCTCCATAGCACAATTGGAAGAATGAAGGTATGTTGCACCCTTCGATTAGAAAAGGCCTAAGTTCGATTCTTGTCATGATGGGAGGAATCTTTATATGGACTTTTTCAATTGAAGGTGAGTTAGCCGATTTCATACGGAGGTGCAGGGTTTTTTCTCCTGGAAACTCGGGTTTTTCATCCCGCATACAAACAAATCGGCCCCTTCAGAACACACGCAATTTACAGACAAAAAATACTAGCTGTGGTGGTTGTGAGCAGTAGATGGCATTGATGTAGGTGATTGGTAGTAGAGGTTCTGTGTAGTAGTGAAGACAGAGAGTTGTACAATAGGGGTCCTCCCACGATGAGTTTGGACTCATCGTGGGAGGACCCCTTGGAGGTGTCACGAATAATAATAATAATAATCCATCTTTCATTAGTTCACTCCATTCTTTCACAGATTTCCTTTTCTGCTGCTGGAATTTTTTAGAAATGTTTCACTTGTCACTATTCACAAAAAAAATAAATAAAATAAAATAAAAACCTAAATTTTGATCTTATTTTGTTCTCCAAAATATTCTTCAATGGTATGCTGATAACCTCATTAATTTTAATGGTTGTAAAACACAATCTTGTCTTGTTTCTCACAAAAAAAACCTGCAAGTTTTTCTTTCTGTATCACCTAGATCTCAGGGCAAGATGATATTTCTCTTTGCAATAACTACAGCATCCAGTATTTCTTCAAATATTTCCATGTTCATTAGAAATGGCATTGGTTATTGATATGGGGTCATATTAATGGCCAGTCGTCTGCATTACAGAGCATAGTAGAGCATAGCATATGTAAGCATTCCTTCAATTCCAAATTCTGGCAAACCTTGTTTGTAAGATTTCTGTGTTTTTGTATCAAAACAGTTTTGAATGTAGTAACAAATGTTATTTTAATAGAAAATGAGTTTTAATTTTAGTACTAATGTTATAACATTTTTATTTTATTTAATTTTTTTTTCTCATTTTGTTGTATTTAGGTTCCCAATCCAAATTGTGCAACAGAATATAAGAAAGGATACGTCATGAGAAAATGTTGTTTGGATCCAAGTGGAAAAAAAAGTTTGTAAATAACTAGTGGTTTATAGGTATTTTATGCATGCTTGCATGCACGTGCACACACACATGCAGCTTTAAGCATAATCTGCAGGACATTAGTTCATTAGTTGTTGTCATTTGTTGTCATTTACATGAATAGCTCAACTTCTATACATTTAATCTATTATGCATGAAAAAGCTGTGATTCATGTTAACAAATCAATAACAGTTGAATAAGAACTTTAAGGCAAGTTCAGAGAATGTAGATCATTAAATTTTATATGTAACTTTTATGTAGTAGACAATTTCATGGAATTAAATATTTTCAGGTTCGTTGTGTTTAATAATTATGCTAGAATCAAGAAAGAGAGAGAGAGAAAAAAACATACTTTATTGAAGTATTATGTAATAAGTGTATGCATTAGCATGCTTTATTGTTTGCATGCATAAATTGAAAAGCCCTTGTAAAGATTCGTTACATCCTAGATAGAATTCAGTCCTTTTTTTTTTTCCTTTTCAATCTGAGACTTCATTGTTAATGACAGCTACAGAAGCACTTTATTGAATTATTTATCTATGGTAATATTATTCATTTTCCTGTCATACATGTTGCATTCCCTTACCTATGGTACATGTTGCATATTAATATTATTCCCTTATCTATGGCATGTGTTGCTAAATATGTCTTAAAATGATATGTCTCAGA
Source organism: Typopeltis vanoorti (assembly GCF_054136105.1). Taxonomy (NCBI): domain Eukaryota; kingdom Metazoa; phylum Arthropoda; class Arachnida; order Uropygi; family Thelyphonidae; genus Typopeltis; species Typopeltis vanoorti. The sequence continues at coordinate 80,929,902 of NC_143567.1, forward strand.
TGTGACACAGACCTTGCTATAAAATGAATCTGATCATTTATTATATATATATATATATACACACACATATATACTTATGAGGTGACAATTTAATTCCCAGAATGCACCTATAAAAAAACCTACTTTTGGAACTATACATTAGTGGCTATTGTTGCTTTTGAAGCAATCCCCTTGTGTATTTATATACTGGTTTAGATGGTGTTCCCATTTTTGGAAACAAGCCTGGAACTCTTTTTCCAGAATATTCTTGAGTTCTTTATTACATTATGCTGGATATCAGCAATATCAGAAAATCTTTGTCCTTTTAGTGCAGTCTTTAATTTTGGAAACAGCCAGAAATCACAGGGAGCTAAGTCGAGCAAATAAGAAGGATGACCTAATTCGGTAATCGAGTTTTTGGCCAGAAAGTCTCTCATGATGAGTGTACCATGGCTTGGCGCATTGTTGTGATTTCTTTCGAAATCTTTCACATACCCAATTCTTCTGTTAAAATTACTCTGTTTCTCAATTCATTTGCAATTCATCAGCCATTAATTTGCACACTTAATCGTCTGTCAGACTGTACCAAATCTTGCACTCTGTTCATATTTGCGTCCATCATTTTTGTTTTTGGCTGCCCACTTCTGGGATTGTCGTTCACATCTTCTTGCCCACCTTTGAATGTCTTATGCCACTCAGAGACACTTGATTTTTTCAGAGAATCCATGCTATATGCCACTTTCAACAGCTCCAACTTTTCAGTAGCAGTTTGGCAGATTTTCACACAAAATTTGATGTTAACACTCTGTTCCAAATTTTGATCACACATTTTTACGCAAAAGTTTACATGCTGATCTCTATTGTTTTTGCAATAGCCAACAAGCAAATGGCTCTATCAGCTTGAGGTTATGCATGTATTAGTTAAAAGATGTACAAACACTATTACTTACATGACTCCAACCAAATCACCACACGAGCGACACAACACGGCCATTCCGGGAATTAAATTGTCACGCCTCATATATATATATATTTCTTTGCCCACTATTTACATCTACAGCATATTATTTCTTTACATCACCTTTTTCACTTGTGTCCAACAATTAGAACACACACCTGTTCTTTTACTTGTTTCCAATGGCTTCAATTTTTGGTATTAACTATAAAGACAGTAGTCACTGTGGCTAATGAAATATGCTGGTACTAAGAATGAGCTCTATTTCTGAAGATTACAGCTGCAAATTCAGACAAATCAGCTTGTGACAGTTTGTATAACTGATGATTTTGAGTAGAAAGTAGGTATGCCTTCATTTAAAATTACATGCAAAGGAGTCATGTGGTGGCACTCAATAGGATAAAATGCAAAACACTACTCTAAGCGATTAAAGGAAGTTGTTTAAAGGAAACACTTTTCATGAAGGAATAAAGTTGCAAATTTAAATGTCTTGCAATGTCTCAAAGACATCATTTAGATGGTTTCAGTGTGGGGGGAGTGGAATTACTGGAAAGCTTGAAAAAGGCTGCAAAATGATGATATTGCCGGAGAGTTTGGAATCTCAGATAGCATTGTATCCATTATCTGGGCAGTGTTTCAAACTGATGGAATGTGTTCCAGATTTTTGCTAAGAGAATGTTCTTGAAAGAGATCGATACGGCAGTTCTGGAATCATGGTGTGGGGAGGCATTATTCTTAATGGATGCACCAAGCTACAAGTGCTGGAAAAAGGGACTGTGAACAATATTGCAATGAAGGTCTTCAACATCATGTTCGATTGTTCCATGGTACTGTAGGTGAAGAATTCATTTTTGGGATACAATAAGGAAGGACACACACACACTGCTGCTGAACCCCCCCCCCCCCTACAAAGTGTTGTTACACTTTTTGGACGTCCTTCACGTGGATCATCTTCAAGGCTGGTACGACCATGTTTAAACTTTGTAGCCCATTTCTTAATTGTCAAAAATGAAGGAGAAGAGTGCCCATAAACTTTTATGAACTTCGAATGAATCTCTTTTGCTGTTAAACCATCTTTTACAAAGAATTTTATAACAGCACAATACTCAATTTTATCCATTTCAAGGGATATAGACAACACTTTTGCTTCAGACAGCTGTATAGAACAAACTACTAGATTGAATGACTTGCATTTTCACATGGATGCTTATGACAGATGTACCAACTTAGAAAAAAAAAATCTTGTTGATAGCGTTGCCATCTATGGTCGAGGCCGGGAACTTTTCAGACCACCCTTGTATATCCTTTAATTCTGCAACAGTTGTTTAAGAATGTCACATGAAAACATTTCATCTTGGAAATGGGATATTGAAAAACAGAGCATATTGGCATAAGCATGTTGGGGGGGGGGGGGGGCAGCACAATTTTTGTGAAAACATGATGGATGGTTACCCTAAATTATGTGACATTTATGCCATGTCTTTTGGGTTTTCAAGCCAGTCAGCCCTTTATTAACCTCTTGCATTTCTGGTCCAATACCCAATGTTGACTTTATACTTTCTGTTTATGACCCTTTTCTCAATTTACCCGATAGCTAATCTTTAATGGGTTGACTGTGCCAATAACAGATCATTATCTACATATATTTGAACACATACATTACATGCTGTCTTCTAAAGCCAGTCTGCCACCTATTCTAGCCAACAGCTGCCTTGTGTTATTAGTTGTACATTATTATTGTACTAATGGATTCTATTTATCATAGAGATGCCTGCAATATTTGCTGCATAAGAGTACTTGGGATAATGTATACAGTATATCTGCAATTTCTTTTTATTCTTTTTAATAGCTGCCTAACTTCAACACTGTCTGCCTTGGAAGATGTAGGTTAATTATTATTATTATTAACACTAGACCTACATGAAGTTAAAGACTCATCATTGGGGTACTTACACACAAAGCTCATCAAACTGTGCTTTAAACTCATTCCATGTGTCCACAATACAATCCACTCACCACCTATTTTCTATGCTAAGACCCTTCTCCCTGGTTCCTTGCTTGCAGTCTCCTCGTTACAGTTTTCATGGATGGTCCCTTGTTCTACCTCCATCTCCCATTCTATGAAAAATTTCTTGCCTATTAACCTGGTAACAACCTTTTATCATCTCAGTCATATAACAAGGATATGAAATGGTTGTGGGAAGAAGCAAGATTGAAGAGTGAGAAAATAAAAATCATTAGTATATTATCCAGATATAATGGAAATGAATTATGAAGAAGGGCTATGATGGCAAATGATTCGATACTTGAGCTGTATAGAAGGAATGGATGCGAGTTTTTGGATGTGTGGAGTGAGTTTGAGGGAAGATTGAATTTGTATAAGAGGGACAACCTACACTTGAATGCATTTGGCATCAGGAGTCTTGAAAAATTATTAATTGATATGAGACTTAACACAGAATCATGGAAACTGATTTTCTGTGTTAGGATCTTAATGATAGGATGGTTATTCATTTTAGAAATTATGGACTTTGCAACTATGCTATTAAAAACTCTTTTAATTTCCCGACATTTCGATCTTCATATTAAGATCATCATCTGGAGCATATACAAATATACAGGACAAGCTGAGTTACATTACATACAGTAAGTTAGAGAAACAATGATTAGATCACAGGTTATTCTACTGGCATGACCTCTAGTGAAAAAAAAAAAAATTTAATTATTTAGAAACTACATCAAGCTAAATTCTATTTATGACAACATGAATAAGCATTCTTTCTTATAGGTAGTTCATCATCATCATCATCAAATTCCTGCCATGTACCCTCAAGGGGTGTACAGGATATGACAGTACTACATCAAAAAATTACATCATTACTAACTTCCTATCTACAATTTTCCTCCAAATCAGTCTGTTACTTGTCAAGACTCCAACATTATCAGATCTTATATTTCTATCGTCTAAGGCACTTTGTACCGTATCAATCCACCTATATCTTGGTCTTCCTCTGGGTCGTTTTCCTGCCAACCTGGCAGAGAACACTTGTTTTGCTAATCTTTCCTCTCCCATTCTATTTAAGTGACCATACCATCTGAGATTAGCTCTGCTAACGCATTCCTGGATGCTGACAATGTCAAGTTCTTTCCTAATATCCTCATTTTTAATATGATATTGCCATTGATGCCATCTGTTCACGCCTCTAATCTTTCTCAGGACTCTCATATCTGCGGTCTCTAGTCTTTGGTCAAGTGTTTTACTTCTGACCCAGCTCTCAGATCCATAAGATAAAACTGGTTTGAACACAGTCTTGTATACAGCTAATTTAGTGTTCCGACTAATTTCTTTCTTATTCCATATGAATTTATTCAATTGACTTCCCACGATACCAGCTTTGCTGATTCTGTTGTCTATTTCTATATTTAGTTTGCCATCTTCAGTAAAAATTGTGCCTAAGTAGCTGAAATGTTTTACTTGTTCCACAGGTTCTCCATTCACAACACAGTTGACATTTTCAATGATTCTGCCTATTTTCATTGTCTTTGTCTTTTTATTGCTGACCTTCATACCATATCTATTACAACAGCTATTCAATTTAGTCAGAGAATCTTGCAGACTTGTAGCGGATTTATTTAGAAGTATAACATCATCCGCATAAAGCAAAGAGCTGACATTAACATCTCCAATTTTGATATCAGGTTTAATACCACATTCCTTCATAATGTGATCCATATAGATAATGAATAACAGAGGGGATAATGTACATCCTTGTCTCACACCAGATTTAACATTAAACCATCTTCCTGTACTTCCTTCAATTCTAACTGCTGACTCACAACTCAAATAAAGACTAAGTATTGCTTGATATAATGCCCCATTGACACCATATAACTGCAGCGTATTGAATAGCTTCTCTCTTGGCACCTTGTCATATGCCTTTTCCAAATCGACAAAACTTAAATACAGATCTTTGTTATATTCCCATGCTTTCTCGACTATTTGTCGTAAAGTGAAGATCTGATCCTGACAGCCTCTATTTGGCCTGAATCCAGCTTGTTCTTCACCAAGCTTTTCTTTCACAATTCTTCTTTCTTTCAGTAACAATGATGTCCTATTTTTAGCATTACAATTGTTATTTTTGATTTAGGATCCTGGATTATCTATAGTCCTGTTTATAGTTACTCTTAGAGAGGAAGGTTCAGTGGGTCGAATATGTGCCTTCCATATGTTTGAGATTTTCAGACTATCATTATTGTTCAGATTGAGGTGGTTGATAATAATCTCACGGGTTTCCTTAAATTTGCGTTCATACTATGTTTTGGTGTGATGTAAACAACTGGTGCTTTTCCAGTCAATTCTATGTATTTCAGGGCATGATCAGAAAGGCCAGCTTCACCATAATTATTATATTTAATGTGTCGTTTATGTTCTTTTTGTCTGATAGGAATTGTGCATCCTGTTTCCCCTATATATGATATGTTACAGGTGCAATAAATACGGTATACTCCAGGGTAGGCCAGCGGAGGGAGTGGTTTTTTGGATGAGTTGAGTAAGCGTCTTAATTTTGCAGGGGGTTTAAAGGTGTCTTTGAGGTTGTATTTTTGTAGTATTCTGTTTATTTTATCTGATGTCCCTTTAATGTAAGGAATGGTTATAGTTTTATTGTAGTCTGTTTTGTCTTTGTTTTTTATTAAAGTCTTGTAGAGAATTTTGTTAATAGCGTTTTGGCTGTAACCATTTTTTTGAAAAGTATTGCTGATAACTTTAAATTTGTCTTTCAGTGCATGTTCACTGGAAAAGATCTTCAGAGCCCTGTTTTTTAGAGTATTAATGATACTAAGTTTTTGTGTTGGGTGGTGGTGTGAGTTTATGTGTATATATTGGCCAGTAAGTGTTGTTTTCCTGTAAACAGTGAAGGAAAGATTGCCAGAAGGAAGATGTGTGACAAGTGTATCTAGAAATGGAAGTGTGTTCTGTTTTTCAATCTCAATTGTGAACTGTATGCATTTGTGTTGTTTGTTAAAGGGACAGCAGATAAAATAAACAGAATACTACAAAAATTCAACCTCAAAGCCACCTTTAAACCTCCTGCAAAATTAAAAAGCTTACTCAACTCATCCAAAGATTCACTCCCTCTGCTGTCCTACCCTGAAGTATACCGTATTTATTGCACCTGTAACATACCATATATAGGGGAAACAGGATGCACAATTCCTATCAGACAAAAAGAACATAAACGACACATTAAATATAATAATTATGGTGAAGCTCGCCTTTCTGATCATGCCCTTGAACACCTTACATAGAATTGACTGGAAAAGCACTAGTTGTCTACATCACACCAAAACATAGTATGAACCCAAATTTAAGGAAGCCTGTGAGATTATTATCAGCCACCCCAATCTGAACAATAATGATGGTCTAAAAATCCCAAACATATGGAAGGCACATATTCAACCCACGGAACCTTCCTCTCTAAGAGTAACTATAAACAGGACTATAGATAATCCAGGATCCTAAATCAAAAATAACAATTGTAATGCTAAAAATAGGACATCATTGTTACTGAAAGAAAACTACCTATAAGAAAGAATGTTTATTCATGGTGTCATAAATAGAATTTAGCTTGATGTAGTTTCTAAATAATTAAATTTTTTTTTTTTTTTCACTAGAGGTCATGCCAGTAGAATAACCTGTGATCTAATCATTGTTTCTCTAGCTTACTGTATGTAATGTAACTCAGCTTGTCCTGTATATTTGTATATGCTCCAGATGATGATCTTAATATGAAGATCAAAACATCGGGAAATTAAAAGAGTTTTTTATAACACGGTTGTAAAGTCCATGTTTTAAAATGAATGCTGATCACCATGCAACACTAAAAGAAAGGAATAGGATGGTTATTATTTTTGAAATGATTATGAAGAGCAGACCACTCTGCATTCTTCTGGTTCAGACCCGTCAAAACATGTGTAAAGATGACTGCATAAGTAAGGAACTAGATAAGAAGAGAAATGTGCGAGTTGTTTGTCAAACCGTGTCATACTGACTATAGACAAGAGTATACAAAAGAGCATGCTGGCAACTTATTATGTCTGTACACGAATGCTAGAAGTATCAGAAACAAATGAGTAGAGTTTGTTGCCTTGGTTAATATAGTGGGACCTTATATTGCAGGCATTAGCAAGATCTGGCTATTCGAAACAGACATACTAACAGGTGTCAAGTGCAACACAAAGAAGGATATAATATTTTTAAGAAGGATAGACAGGAGAGGAGGGAATGTTCTGCTAATGATATCAGATGATTTGAATCCAGTTAGAGTTGAGGTAACTGCAATACTAGAAATAGTTTTTCATGTGGTAGTGAGTTTGAAGCCATCTGGTGTGAAGTGGAGGCTAACAAGATTAAATACATAATGATGTGTTGTTACACACCTGGTGAATTAGTTGTTAGTGATGAAGAAATGCATGATCAAATAAATACAATGGTTGTGAAAAGAGTAATCATAATGGGGGACGTTAATTATCCAAACATTGATTTGGTAGCTGTGAAATTGCATGAAAAGAATGAAACTGGATTTATTAAGCTGTTCCAAGACAACTTCCTCAAGCAGCATGTGACAGAAGGGACCCCTGGTCAAAGAGTGTTAGATCTGATTATAGTGGCTCTTGTCTCCTCTACATCCTCCAGAATTTCCCCACCAAGTGTGTACTTTATATCCCAGTATTGCCTACCAGATTTCAGAACCTTATACATTGCAACATTGAACTGACAGTTCCATACTGTTGTCTGTTTATACAATCTATTCAAGTCCTCCTTTAAGGCCACAACATCTGATTCATTGCTCATCACTCTACCTAGTTTTGCATCGTCTGCAAACATTTATATATCTCCAGTTAACATCTATCCCAATATCATTAGTATATGAGTTAAATAGCAGTTCCCCAAAAACAAATCTCTGTTGTACATCACTAGTGACTTTCCTCTTCTGGGATATTGCACCACCATACACAACTTGCTGATACTTATCGGAGAGCCAGTTGCCTATCCAACTCATTAATCTGTCATCCAATCCCATCTACTCTAATTTAGTTACCAGCTTGTAGTGTGGCAATCTATCAGTAGCCTTTGCAGAATCTGAGTATTCTGTTGTATGTGTGCATCTCTTTTGTCCAATACATTCATCACTTTGTTACAATACTGTATAAGTTGTTGAAACATGACTTTTCTTTAACAAACTCATACTGACAAGCACAGAGAATACCACTGTTATTAACTTACGTTTGTATCCCAGCTGTCACAAACCTTTCCAATACCTTAACTACAACTCCAGATATACATATCAGCCTATAATTTATAGCCTTAGCCTTATCACCACCTTTGTGAAGCAGAATAAATTTACCTTGTTTTCACTCCTTTGAGACTACTGCTGTTACAAGAATCTTGTTAAACAGGTCGACCAAGGTTGATGCTAACTCCCTGACACATTCCCTTAAGACACATGATAATATGTCATCAAGTCTTCTTGCCTAGCTTACTTAACTCTTCATATACCCCTTGCTCAACCACTAAGTCTCCTCTCATTTCATGAGTTTCTCCTAATTTTACACTGAGAATAAAACACCCCGATGAATTGCTCACTGAATACCTTGACTATGTTATCTACACTAAGTTACCAGTCTACCACTTTTGTCCATTAACATCATCTTGCCATAATTATTCTTCTTTCTACTCACGACATATCGAAAAAACTCCCAAGGGTTTTTTCTTGGTGTGATTTGATAATTTCTGCTTGTACTGCACTTTTGCTTTTGTTACCCATTGAGTCACCCTCCTGAACTGCCTTTATACTTTTTGTACAACTGATTAATACGCATTATTCATCTTGTGTTGTCTCCAAAGTTCCTTCTTTCAGATTTCATGCTTAATCCTCTCATTCCTCCATTTTACACCTACCTTATTCAGACTTTTGACCTTTGGAATACATTCACATATTGATGTTGTTGCCTTGTACCCAAGCAGCATTTATTTCTTTCCTGCTTAACTTCTCATTCCATGTATAGCTCTCAGTTCTCTCCTAAGCTTGTCATAATCACCAGTGGTATAGTTCCACATACTTTATATCCTTTTCTTTCAGAAGTCTTCATATGAATAGCTGCAATCTAGGGGGGTCACTTCCTGATCACTCTCACCAAATGGAGCGATGTGCGACATCCCAATCACATCCTCTGATGAAATTCTCAGATCTAAAACTCTCAAACAGCATGTCCTCCTTTACATACTGCCTAAGATAGTTGTCTCTCAAAAAATTCATTTACTTGATTTCTTGAGACACAACTATAACATATTTCCAAATGCTGTCTCTTCATTCCAATCTATACTGCCATAATTAAAACCACATCATAATGATCACCTCTTCCTTTGTTTACTAACCCAAGCTGCTTATACATTTTTCATCACCACCTTCTAGATTCCCTGACCTATAGCAACATCCAACCAAATATCTCTTCTTGTCAACTTCACCTTACACTGCTCAAAACCATTGCCACTATTTTCTAATGCATGAATGCTATAGCATTCACACCTATAGCATGAATGCTATAGGTGTGCCAGTGCTTTACGTTACTGACTTCTGGATATGATGCTGTTATAAGTATTAAAATGAATATAAGTAAGAAACTGATGTTACAGATTCACAAAATTAAACTGTTATTGAATGCCCTAAATCTTAACATGAATACAAATAAAACTTGAAACATGCAATGTAAATGTCTTTGTATGTTTTGTGTATTCTTCTATAAAGTTCACATTGCCTCTATTTTTGAATTTGGTAAATTTATTATTATCCATAACATTTGTTATGTTTACCTAGTTTTGAAGCAAAAGTGTTGTGTGTAAAATAAAAGCCCTTTTAATGGAAAAAAGACCATTTTTCATTAAAATTGTTAAGTTTTTTATACTTTATTTACAGCTCCTTTAGGTAAACGAGGATGGAAGATGATGTATGCTACACTAAGAGATCTAGTGTTATATTTGCATAAGGTAGTGTTTTTTTTGTTTTTTTTTGTTTTTATACTGCATAATATTCTATATAAAAAAGTGGCAAAAACCATCATTAAAAATAAAAAAATACATATTATTCGGTTTTTATGCATTTCTACTCTAACTTAGAGTCAAATTCTTTTTTAAGGGATGATTTTGAGTATATTTATATATGTATGTACATGTAAAAGTATAAGCATATTAAAACTATAAAAAATATTATATACAGGGGTCAACACATTTGCAAACTCTACTTGCTATGTAAAAAATTTTACTCACCCAAGATCACCCAGTATTTTAATGACATATCCCAATGAGTCACTAGGTGTTCCATAAATTGATTAATAGTGGTGTGGTGTCCTGTTTAGAGAAGTTATTTATTTATTTTTTAATAAATAAAAAAATACTGTATTTTGTTCATTCCTCAGCTACTCTTCACATGCTAGTAGCTGCAGAATGACAAATGCACTCGCCACAGTCGAGCACATTTGTAAAACCTTATATATATAACATATATATATATGTTATATTCTGTTAATTATAATAGTATATGGAGTAAGATAGTTTCTTTAGACATCTGAAAGAAATCTTTATATATATGTTTATATATATATATATCATCATCATCATCATCATCAAATTCCTGCCATGTACCCTCAAGGGGTGTACAGGATATGACAGTACTACATGAAAAAACTACATCATTACTAACTTCCTATCTACAATTTTCCTCCAAATCAGTCTGTTACTTGTCAAGACTCCAACATTATCAGATCTTATATTTCTATCGTCTAAGGCACTTTGTACCATATCAATCCACCTATATCTTGGTCTTCCTCTGGGTCGTTTTCCTGCCAACCTGGCAGAGAACACTTGTTTTGCTAATCTTTCCTCTCCCATTCTATTTAAGTGACCATACCATCTGAGATTAGCTCTGCTAACGCATTCATGGATGCTGACAATGTCAAGTTCTTTCCTAATATCCTCATTTTTAATATGATATTGCCATTGATGCCATCTGTTCACGCCTCTAATCTTTCTCAGGACTCTCATATCTGCGGTCTCTAGTCTTTTGTCAAGTGTTTTACTTCTGACCCAGCTCTCAGATCCATAAGTTAAAATTGGTTTGAACACTGTCTTGTATACAGCTAATTTAGTGTTCCGACTAATTTCTTTCTTATTCCATATGAATTTATTCAATTGACTTCCCACGATACCAGCTTTGCTGATTCTGTTGTCTATTTCTATATTTAGTTTACCATCTTCAGTAAAAATTGTGCCTAAGTAGCTGAAATGTTTTACTTGTTCCACAGGTTCTCCATTCACAACACAGTTGACATTTTCAATGATTCTGCCTATTATCATTGTCTTTGTCTTTTTATTGCTGACCTTCATACCATATCTATTACAACAGCTATTCAATTTAGTCAGAGAATCTTGCAGACTTGTAGCGGATTTATTTAGAAGTATAACATCATCTGCATAAAGCAAAGAGCTGACATTAACATCTCCAATTTTGATATCAGGTTTAATACCACATTCCTTCATAATGTGATCCATATAGATAATGAATAACAGAGGGGATAATGTACATCCTTGTCTCACACCAGATTTAACTTTAAACCATCTTCCTGTACTTCCTTCAATTCTAACTGCTGACTCACAACTCAAATAAAGACTAAGTATTGCTTGATATAATGCCCCATTGACACCATATAACTGCAGCGTATTGAATAGCTTCTCTCTTGGCACCTTGTCATATGCCTTTTCCAAATCGACAAAACTTAAATACAGATCTTTGTTATATTCCCATGCTTTCTCAACTATTTGTCGTAAAGTGAAGATCTGATCCTGACAGCCTCTATTTGGCCTGAATCCAGCTTGTTCTTCACCAAGCTTTTCTTCCACAATTCTTCTCAACCGTTTCTCAAGTATACTTGCATAGATCTTGCCAGGAACACTCAGTAGGGAAATACCTCTGTAATTCTCACATTCAGTTTTATTTCCCTTTTTATATATGGGTACTATGAGAGCTCTACTCCAATCATCGGGAATTCGTCCCTCTGTCCAGGCTTTCTGAACTATGCAGTGCAGCCACTGTAAGACTCTTATACCACCATACTTCAGCATTTCTGGTCGAATATCATCTACTCCTGCTGCCTTTCCACATTTCAAGCCTTTGATGGCTTTTTCGACTTCAAGTATGGATATGTATTCCTGACTGCATGCCTGGTCAGTGTTTTTTATCACTGTGCTGTTATCACTGCTTGTTTCATTTAGCAGTTTTTCAAAGTAATTACTCCATACTTCAAGGATATCTTTTTCTCCTGTTTTCATTTCACCTTTATCATCTCTAATTCCTTTTACAGCACTCTTTCCTCCATTCCTAAGCTTCTTCAACAACCTCCAGAATATTTTGCCACCTTCTTGATATTTATTTTCTATATTCTTGCCAAAGTCCTCCCATGACTTTTGTTTAGCTAGTTTTACACACTGTTTAGCTTTCTTACATTCTCTGTATTCTGTAAGAGTAAAAGCTGACTTATTTGCCAGGAACTTTTGATATGCTTTCTTCTTTTCCTTCACTGCCTCTTTAACTTCCTGTGTCCACCAGGGAGTTCTGATTTTTTTATCCTTGCACACAACCTCACCACATGCCTCTCTGGCAGAATCAATCAATGTTTCCTTCAGAGTTTGCCACTGAATCTCCAAGGTTTGATTCCTGTTCTCAAACGCTTTCATTTTCTTTTCAATAATATTTCTGTATTTTAGTCTACAGTTCACATCTGAGAGCTGCTCAACTTTTATTCGCTTTAAAACTTTCTTACATGTTATTCTTTTCAATATGAAATTCAATTTTATCCTGCTCAAGACTAAATAGTGATCACTTGCAATTTCAAATCCTCTGTACACTCTGGTGTCCTGCACCAGGGAGAAAACATCACTATCAACAATAACATAGTCAATGAGACTTTTCTTATTCCTAGTCTCTTCTCTCCATGTGAATTTGTGCACATTTTTATGTTGGAACATGGTGTTAGTAATAACCAATCCATGTCCTGAGCAGAAATCCAACAGATATTTGCCATTATTATTAGCTTTGCTCTTTTCTCCAAATTTTCTCAAAATATTTTTGTATGTCTCACAATCATTTCCTACTCTACTATTTAGATCCCCAACAAGGACCAACTTTTCCTTTTTCGTTGTGTCAGTTGCTTTTTCTAAAGCCTCAAAAAATTCCTCCACTTCTACCTTAGTAGAACCTTCTGTGGGACCATAGGCACAAATAAGTCTCATTGTCCAGTTCCCCATTCTCATATTTGCCCACATTACTCTACTTGAGACTGACTGCCATTCAAGAAGATTAGCCTCGTATTTTGTGTTGAATACTATGGCTACTCCTTCTTTTCCTTGATTGTCATTGCCTGAATATAACATTTTGTATTTATTGCTCAGAAAGATCTCACCAGTTTTGGTCTTTTTTGTTTCAGTCACCCCTATTATGTCGATCTGGTACTTATCTAATTCCTCAGCTAGCTCCATTTCTTTGCCATTCAGGCTTCTTACGTTGATAGTACCGATCTTTAACTCTGGTGATGTTGAGTTGGGGTTTGTTTTCAGATTTGTTCCAGTAGCTGACTTTTCGCTGTTCGCGCTGGTTCCCTGGCGAAAACAACGGGGGCCTTGTTTAACCGGGCGACGCCCCAGCCGTCATGAAATTTTGTCATGTTGTACCATCATTTTTTATTTTTTTATTTTGGTTTAACCAATAAGAATACAATTTGGTCGGCTAAATCCCAAATTGCCAGCCCATCCTCGTTCGTTCAGTATCAAAGTAGATACCCAACAGGGTGCACCACGAGAAGGTGAGGATTGGACATTAGGTCAGAAGCCCTGGTCGGTTCTCCGCATTCCTTTAAAGGCTATGTGAAGGTCTCCTCTCAGTTATACAGCTTTGACCCTTAAGCACCCCTATATATATATATATATATATATATATATTTATAAATATAAAAAAGAAATATTATTTTTTATATTTCTATAATGATGTATTTTGTACATAAAGTCGAATGGACCATTAAAGAAAATGGTGCCCATAATGGAGAGGAAACTGCATCAAGAATTTAATATTATTATTAACATCTGACCTTCATGGAGTGCAAGAACGCAATATAGAAGATCTATACTCTTTCATAGCCTACCTCTACTGTATGAAATATCTCCTCCATATTAATCTGTTAACAATCCCTCACCAACTTACATGTATCAATCTTATCCCTCTTTTTCTTCTATTCACAAGATTCTGTAAGTTGCATTCCCTCAGCCTCTTCTCATATCTGATATTCCATATACCTGACACTAACTTATTAAACCTTCTCTGTACCCTCTGAAATACGTCCTCTACCCCTGAAAACCAGGCAACCAAATCTGTGCACAGTAATCCATATGCAGCCTGATCAAAGCCTTATACAAGGGAACCATAATCTCTTTGCTTCTGCATGACAGTGTCCTTCTCATTATTGCCATAATCCCTTGGGATGTTCTTAAACAATTTTGGCAATGTGGTCCCTAAACTTCAAGTCTCTGTCCACTATCACTCCACCTTCTTCATAATTTCTCCATTAATTGTATACTCTGTGCTTAAGGGTCAAAGCTGTATAACTGAGAGGAGACTTCCACATAGCCTTTAAAGGAATGTGGAGAACCGACTAGGACTTCTGAACTAATGTCTAATCCTCACCTTCTCGTGGTGCACCTGGTTCGGTATCTACCTGGATACTGAACGAATGAGGATGGGCTGGCAATTTGGGATTTAGCCAACCAAATTGTATTCTTATCAGCTTAAACCAATATCGAAAATGATGGTACAGCATGACAAAATTTCATGCCGGCTGGGGACGTCACCTGGTTAGACAAGGCCCCCGTTGTTTTTGCCAGGGAACCAGGGCGAACAGCGAAAAGTCTGCTACTGGAACAAATCTGAAAGCACACCCTAACTCAACATCACCAGAGTTAAAGATCGGTACTATCAACATAAAAAGCTTGAATGTCAAAGAAATGGAGCTAGCTGAGGAATTAGATAGGTACCAGATCGACATAATAGGGGTGACTTGAACAAAAAAGAGAAAAACTGGTGAGATCTTTCTGAGCAATAAATACAAAATGTTATATTCAGTAATTGACAATCAAGGAAAAGAAGAAGAAGCCATAGTATTCAACACAAAATATGTGGCTAATATTCTTGAATGGCAGGCAGTCTCAAGTAGAGTGAGGTGAGCAAATATGAGAATGCGGAATTGGACAATGAGACTTATTTGTGCCTATGGTCCCACAGAAGGTTCTACTATGGCAGAAGTGGAGGAATTTTTTGATGCTTTAGAAAAAGCAACTGACACAATGAAAAAGGAAAAGCTGGTCCTTGTTGAGTATCTAAATAGCAGAGTAGGAAATGATTGTCAAACATACAAAAATATTTTGGGAAAATTTTGAGAAAAGAGCAAAGCTAATAATAATGGCAAATACCTGTTGGATTTCTGCTCAGGACATGGACTAATTATTACTAACACCATGTTCCAACATAAAAATGTGCAAAAATTCACATGGAGAAAAGAAGGAAGGAATAAGAAAAGTCTCATTGACAATGTTAATGTTGATAGTGATGTTTTCTCCCTGGTGCAGGGCACCAGAGTATACTTTGGATTTGAAATTGGATGCGATCACTATTTAGTCTTGAGCAGGATAAAATTGAATTTCATATTGAAAAGAATAACATGTAAGAAAGTTTTAAAGGAATAAAAGTTGAGCAGCTCTCAGATGTGAATTATAGACTAAAATACACAAAGATTATTGAAGAAAAAATGAAAGAGTTTGAGAACAGGAACCAAACCTTGGAGAGTCAGTGGCAAGCCTTGAAGAAAACATTGATTGATTTAGCCAGAGAGACATGTGGTGAGGTTGTCTTTGCAAGGATAGAAAAATCAGAACTCCATGGTGGACACAGGAAGTTAAAGAGGCAGTGAAGGAAAAGAAGAAAGCATATCAAAAGTTCCTGGCAAATAAGTCAGCTTTTGCTCTTAGAGAATACAGAGACAAATGTAAGATAACGAAACACTGTGTAAAACTAGCTAAACAAAAGTCATAGGAGGACTTTGACAAGAACATAGAAAATAAATATCAAGAAGGTGGCAAAATATTCTGGAGGTTGTTGAAGAAGCTCAGAAATGGAGGAAAGGTAACATGAAAACAGGAGAAAAAGATATCCTTGAAGTATGGAGTAATTACTTTGAAAATTTGCTAAATGAAACAGATAGTGAGAGCACAGTGGTAAAAAACACTCAGCAGGCATACAGTTAGGAATACATATCCATACTTGAAGTAGAAAAAGCCATCAAAGGCTTGAAATGTGGAAAGGCTGCAGGAGTAGATGATATTCGACCAGAAATGCTGAAGTATGGTGGTATAAAAGTTTTGCAGTGGCTGCACTGCATAGTTCAGAAGGCCTGGACAGAGGTACGAATTCCTGATGATTGGAGTAGAGCTCTAATAGTACCCATATATATACAGGGAAATAAAACGGAATGTGAGAATTACAGAGGTATTTCCTTACTGGGTGTTCCGGGCAAGATTTATGCCAGTATACTTTAGAAATGGTTGAGAAGAATTGTGGAAGAAAAGTTTGGTGAAGAACAAGCTGGATTCAGGCCAAATAGAGACTGTCAGGATAGGATCTTCACTTTACGACAAATAGTTGAGACAGCATGGAAATATAACAAAGATCTGTATTTAAGTTTTGTCGATCTAGAAAAGGCATACAACAGGGTGCCAAAAGAGAAGCTATTCAATCCACTACAGTTATATGGTATCAATGGGGCATTATATCAAGCAATACTTAGTCTTTATTTGAGTTGCAAGTCAGCAGTTAGAATTGAAGGAAGTACAGGAAGATGATTTAATGTTAAATCTGGTGTGAGGCAAGGATGTACATTATCCCCTCTGTTATTCATTATCTATATGGATCACATTATGAAGGAAAATGGTATTAAAAATGATATCAGAATTGGAGATGTTAATGTCAGCTCTTTGCTTTATGCGGACGATGTTATACTTCTAAATAAATCCGCTACAAGTTTGCAAGATTCCCTGACTAAATTGAATAACTGTTGTAATAGATATGGTATGAAGGTCAGCATTAAAAAGACAAAGACGATGAAAATAGGTAGAATTGTTGAAAATGTCAACGTGTTGCGAACGGGGAACCTGTGGAACAAGTAAAACATTTCAGCTACTTAGGTACGATTTTTAGTGAAGATGGTAAATTAAATATAGAAATAGATAACAGCATCAACAAAGCTGGTATGGTAGGAAGTCAATTGAATAAATTCATATGGAATAAGAGAGAAATTAGTCAGAACACTAAATTAGCTGTATACAAGACAGTGTTCAAACCAGTTTTAACTTATGGATCTGAGAGCTGGGTCAGAAGTAAAACACTTGACCAAAGACTAGTGACCGCAGATATGAGTCCTGAGAAAGATTAGAATCATGAACAGATTGCATCAATGGCAAAATCATTATAAAAAACGAGGATATTAGGAAAGAACTTGACATTGTCAGCATCCAGGAATGCGTTAGCAGAGCTAATCTCAGTTGGTATAGTCACTTAAACAGAATGGGCGAGGAAAGGTTAGCAAAACAAGTGTTCTCTGCCAGGTTGGCAGGAAAACGACCCAGAGGAAGACCAAGATAAAGGTGGATTGATATGGTACAATGTGCTTTAGACGATAGAAATATAAGATATGATAATGATAATATTGGAGTCTTGACAAGTAACATACTGATTTGGAGGAAAATTGTAGATGGGAAGTTAGTAATGATGTAAATTTTTCATGTAGTACTATCATATCCTGTACACCCCTTGATGGTACATGTCAGGAATTTGATGATGATGATGATGATTGTATACTCAGCATCTCAACCTTGCCTACCAAATTTCAAGCCCTTGCATTTTGCAGCATTAAACTGAAAGCGCCACTCATTTGCCAACTCACATACGCTATTTAGATCCTCCTGCAAGGCTGTAATATCTGCTCTGTTTCTCATAGTTTTTGTCGACTTTGCATAATCAGCAAAACATAGAAATGGAATGATATACAATTTTCCAGAAGGATAGGGAAGTGAAAAGAAGAGAGAGAGAGAGTGCTATTAATGATTGCAGAGCAATTGTGTCCAGAAAGTATGGAATGTTGTTAGCACATTCGCAGATTTTGAATCTGTGTGGTGTGAAGTTGAAATCAACAGGCTAGTATATCTGATAGGATGCTGTTATGGGTCAGGGAATGTAGAGAATACAGATTGTGAAATGTTTATTCAAATTAATTGGGCATGTAAATAAGGGAAATCCTGATGGGAGACTTTTATTACAGGAATATAGAATGGAAGGAGAACATAGTCAATGGCATGGGTGTTCAACCCGTCGATCACGGAGCAATTTTTGGTCGATCCCTTGTGTATTCCTCCTTACTTACAAATTTAATTTAAAACTGGAAACATAATATTTTATTTATCATTATTTTGTATTATTTTTAATTCGCTTTAAGTGTATTGCTATTGTTTATTTATTTTTCATTAAAATTGCCAAATCAGTAATTTTCTTATAAGTCCGGGTAAATGAATTAATTTGGATTAGTGGAAGTCAAACAGCGAGCCGAGTGAATATGATTATAAGCAAAGTGTACAAACTCCATTATAGCTTAAATATTAAATATTCCAAAGCACATTACATCGATTTTTTTACTTAGGTTTAGTCCCATGTGAATATTGTAAAAAAATAAACTTTGTTTGTCTCAGTATAGTTTGTATTAGAGTTTTTGTAAATCACTCTTTTGAAGCTAACTTTATATACTACTTTAATAAGAATATGTGAGTGTTAAAAACAAAGGCAATGTTTTTGTCGCCAAAGCTGTACATGGCGGCATTAGGAAGATTGCAGGCATAAGCTTCTGTGGCTAATTGGTTCAAAAGACATAATTCGGTGATTACACCACATTTTTTTATTATTCAGTTCTATAAAACACTGAAATAATAGTTCCCAACAAGTTTCGTAAATCGTAGGATTTATATCTTCAGGGGTAAATAGTATAACTTAAAGTTTAAACAAGAGAATTAGTTATTTGAGTTTTATGAATAGCCAGACGGTTATGATTTGTATTTATTAATTCTCTTGTTTAAACTTTAAGTTATACTATTTACCCCTGAAGATATAAATCCTACGATTTACGAAACTTGTTGGGAACTATTATTTCGGTGTTTTATAGAACTGAATAATAAAAAAATGTGGTGTAATCACCGAATTATGTCTTTTGAACCAATTAGCCACAGAAGCTTATGCCTGCAATCTTCCTAATGCCGCCATGTACAGCTTTGGCGACAAAAACATTGCCTTTGTTTTTAACACTCACATATTCTTATTAAAGTAGTATATAAAGTTAGCTTCAAAAGAGTGATTTACAAAAACTCTAATACAAACTATACTGAGACAAACAAAGTTTATTTTTTTACAATATTCACATGGGACTAAACCTAAGTAAAAAAATCGATGTAATGTGCTTTGGAATATTTAATATTTAAGCTATAATGGAGTTTGTACACTTTGCTTATAATCATATTCACCCGGCTCGCTGTTTGACTTCCACTAATCCAAATTAATTCATTTACCCGGACTTATAAGAAAATTACTGATTTGGCAGTTTTAATGAAAAATAAATAAACAATAGCAATACACTTAAAGCGAATTAAAAATAATACAAGATTTACGAAACTTGTTGGGAACTATTATTTCAGTGTTTTATAGAACTGAATAATAAAAAAATGTGGTGTAATCACCGAAATATGTCTTTTGATTAGAAAGATTGTTATTGAAACTTGTATATGTTTGAGAAAGGCTTGCAGACTCTAAGTGCAAATATTTCCGAAGTCAGTCAGAAAGAGTTCAAACAACTTTCCGATGGCCGGCAACTTACAATCAAAAGGAAGCGGAGTAGAACAAAAGGCATGCCGAACTTGAAACTTAAGATGAAAGATTCATACTGATAATTTTTGGGGTTGCCAACCTTCATGCGAGGTCTCAGAGGAGGCCTAATAAAAAGGGATTTTATTAGGCCTCCTTTATGAAGCAAACAGAAGGGGTCCCGGTTCCAGAATTGCTGTCAGAGAGGAGGCTACCCGGTCCAGAGTCGCCGTCAAAGAGACTGCCCAGATCCACGTTGCTTGAGAGAAGAGTTTCCTGCTTCCAGAAAGGAGCTTCTCGGTTCGAGACGTCGCTAGAGAGAGAGAGACTGCTTCTAGGCCACAGACAAGGTTTCAAATTGCCAAAAGGAAGAGTTCCAATTGCCAGAGAAAAGTTTCCCGGTCAGGTTAATGTCAGACATTCACCAGTGTGTTGCGTTTTCATTTCATTACAATTTGATGAATCAAACGACTTCACTGATATCGCTCAGTTAATGGTATTTCAAGATTATTCAAGTAAAGAAGAACTTTTGAAAATTATATCATTATTGGGAAGGACTAGGTGAGAAGACATTTTTTCGGCATTTTGATGAATTTGCAAAACAATACAAACTTTTGCTTTTTAAACTTGTGTCTACCACTACTGATGGTGCTCCTGCAATGATAGGTAATAAATCAGGCTTCATTTCATTATGTAAAAACGATGACAAATATCCAGATTTTTTAACACACCACTGTATTATTCACCGACAAGTACCGTGCAGTAAAAGATTAAACACAAAAGATGTTTTGGATATTACATTTAAAATTGTAAATTCTGTTCGAGGAAAAGCCCTGCAACCACGGTCATTTAAATTACAGGCAGATGATAATAGGGAACTTCTGTTGTACAATAATGTTCGCTGGTTCAGCAGAAGTCGATTTTTAGAAAGATTTCTTGTATTAATTAACGATATAAGAAATTTTCTTGATGAAAAAGAAGATATTTATCCACAATTGAGTGATAAAAGATGGCTGTTACACTTATCATTTTTAGTAAATTTCTGTACGAAATTGAGCAACTTAAATTTGGAGTTACAAGGCAGAGATAAAAATTTAATTGGCATGTTAAATTCAATAAAAACTTTCCAACAATACTTACTTTTATTAAAGAAAAATATAAATGACCGCAAATTTAGACATCTCCCATATTTATTAAATTTTTTGAACAAAATCAAGAAATGCTTTAATGCTATGATTTAAAATAATTTATTCGTGAAATAGAATTAGTTGGGGAAGAAATAAATTCATGATTTAAAGATTTTAATAAAACTGAAATGATTGTATCTTTTATCTATAATCCATTTTAAGAAAACTTGAACATC